>NW_024395931.1:0-151609 GCF_016617805.1 Bactrocera tryoni | reverse complement strand
AATAGGCATGCAAAATAATACAGCCGTGTGTGTAGTACATTGTAATCCTTGTAAATTGCGCGATTTCAGGCGTAAAATAGTCGGTTATCACGGCGTTATAGCGGCCATTGACGGTTATGTTCACTTCGGCACCATTTTTAAAGAAATATGTACCGATGATACTACCAATGCTGAATAAAATTTGACTCGAACACGTTGAATCTTCCTGGAATTTTCAAGAGCCCACAAAGCTAAGCGATGTAGTTGGTAAAGTTCGAGCGGCTTCAGTTCTTGCATAAGCAGTGTTTTGTACGCTTTCAATTTAAGATCACGACGTAAAATGCGCCAAGTCGTTCCATACGTCAGTCCGTTGCTGCGAGCAACGCCGAATCGACTCTACACGGTCTTCATGTACACTCTTAGCAGCGGCTGCTATATTTTCTTCACTGAGTGCTGGACGTGGTCTATTTGGTCGAATATTAATCCAATATCGTTATGCCGATTAATTTGACCGAAGATCGCGATACACTTTCTTTTCAGGATTTGTAAACGTTGTTGAGGCGTAAGTCTTTCCATTATGAAATAGATTCAGTTGAAGAAATATTTGAGAAGATAAAAGTTTGCCGCTGTGACTCTTTAATGGATATACAAGTAAGTACGAATGAAAGCAACCAAAATGTTCAATGTGGCGCTCAAAGAATGTGCCCTATATAATCATAAATACGAAATTGAAAATAACTAAAATTTATTTTAGGTACTTATGCTGCTAATAGGTCCTAGGCTTTGTAATCTAAAATGGCGAACAAGTCACCTACTTTCAATATTAAACTCCTAAACGGAAACGTCTGAATATACGATATAGCGCACCACTTTTTAAAGATTTTCGGAAAGAAAATAAATTTGTCGACTTCGTTGAATTACCATTTACTTGCAAGAATCAAAGCCAGGGAAATAATTTGTAAACCAATCATACAGAGTAAAACAAGGATGTTCGAAAATCGATACTGGTTATACTCGTATAGGGGTTAGTAAAGCTGCTAAAATTCTATCTATTTTAGGCAATAAAGACACTGTTATGAATAAATACGCTTTATTTTCATTGGGATAACTCATATTGGCCGATATATACGGTACAAAGTCACCTGAAGTTCGAAAATCTTTATATTAAGTATATAGCTAAGTGAAGTATTGGTCCGATTTAACCTATTTTTGACATACCATTATAAGAGAAGCTACATACACATATATGCTACATATACAAGTATATCACACATTGACCGACATTTTGGAACAAAAGTCAACTATAGGTACCGGAGTTTAAATATTCGCAACTAGGGACTTGAAACGTTTTACTGATTTTAAAAATTTTGACCATAAGCAGCACACACTAAAGACATTATTCGTACAAAGTCTTATCTCATCACAATAATTTCTTCTTGATTTGTGTACTGGAAATCAAACGAATTATGAACTTTAAAATTCCGTTCTATGGGAAGTGGCGGTTATTCGATTTTTTAATGTGACAAAAGAATGTAAGGAGAATGACATGTACTACAGTTTATCAAAATCCTTTGGTCGGGTCTCGAGATATGGGATTTTACCAAAAAGTGGGCGGTACCACGCATACTCGCAGTGAAGAACGGGATAGTTTGCAGTGCACAAGATAACTTAAAAAACATTTTTATCACAGAAAAGATAATCGAGATCGAAGATAAAAGTAAGAGAAATCACGGAGAAAAAGGAAATACTAAATACAATAGAAAACGACAGTTTGTAAAATAGCAAAACACGACAGAAATTCGTTAACAATATTATCAAATAACATGAATCCCAAAGCATTTTAATGGCGTAGTTCACATATATTTGGTTTCCATACAAAACGTTCAGTATCTCAACAATAGATAAATTTTCGCAGTATGCATCATTTCACAAACTTAACAATAGGAGTTCTCTTCTTTATTGGCGTAAACACCGCTTAGGCGATTATAGCCGAGTTAACAACAGGGCGCCAGTCGTTTCTTCTTTTCGCTATGTGGCGCCAACTGGATATTCCAAGCGAAGCCAGGTCCTTCTTCCTCTTCCTCTGCTTCCACCCGAGGGTACTCCATTCGCCCATTGGGACAACATGACCTAGCCAGAGTAGCCGCTGTCATTTAATTCGCTGAACTATGTCAATGTCGTCATATATCTTATACAGCTCATCGTTCCATCGAATGCGATATTCGCCGTGGTCAACGCGCAAAGGACCATAAATCTTTCGCAGAACTTTTCTCTCGAAAACTCGCAACGTCGACTCATCAGTTGTTGTCATCGTCCAAGCCTCTGCACCATATAGCAGGACGGAAATTATGAGTGACTTATAGAGTTTGGTTTTTGTTTGTCCAGAGAGGACTTTGCTTCTCAATTGCCTACTCAGTTCGAAGTAGCACCTGTTGGCAAGAGTTATCCTGCGTTGGATTTCTAGGTTGACATTTTTGGTGGTGTTTATGCTGGTTCCCAAATATACAAAACTGTCTACAACTTCAAAGTTATGAGTGTCAACAGTGATGTGAGAGCTAATTCGCGAGTGCGACGACTGTTTGTTTGATGACAGGAGATATTTCGTTTTGCCCTCGTTCACTGCCAGACCCATTTTCTGTGCTTCCTTGTCCAGCCTGGAGAAAGCAGAACTAACGGCGCGGGTGTTGAAGCCGATGATATCAATATCATCGGCATACGCCAGCAGCTGTACACTCTTATAGAAGACGGTACCTTCTCTGTTTAGTTCTGCAGCTCGAACTATTTTCTCCAGAAGCAGGTTGAAGAAGTCGCACGATAGGGAGTCGCCTTGTCTGAAACCTCGTTTGGTATCGAACGGCTCGGAGAGGTCCTTCCCGATCCTGACGGAGCTTTTGGTGTTGCTCAACGTCAGTTACACAGCCGTATTAGCGGCATAAAGGCAGCTTCGTGCTGCCGAAAATAGCTTTGCAATAGACGAAGAGGTATTGTATCTCGATTCTTCTTTCACGGGTCTTTTCCAAGATTTGTCGCATGGTGAATATCTGGTAGGTTGCAGATTTGCCAGATCTAAAGCCACACCAGTTTGATGACGGTGGGTTTTAATCTTTCACAAAATACGCTCGATAGAACCTTATACGCGATGTTGAGGAGACTTATCCCACCGTAGTTGGCGCAGATTGTGGATTCTCCTTTTTGGGGATTGGGCAGAATAACCTTAAATTCCAATCATTGGGCATGGTTTCGTCCGACCATATTTTACAAAAGAAGCTGATGCATGCTGCTTATCAGTTCTTCGCCGCCGTGTTTGAATAGCTCGGCCGGCAATCAATCGGCTCCCGCAATGGAACGTCTGCTCCAACGTCATAGATTAGGGAATAGGGTTTGCCTTCTCCTGGCATTATAAGTACTTTCACTGCCATTCAGCAGGCTGAAGAAGTGTTCCCTCCATAATTTTAGCATGCTCTGGGCATTGATCACTGGATCACCTTTGACCGCCGCAGTTTTTCGTAGAAGTTTCGAGCATTACCCTGTCGGCTAGCTTACCAAGCTCTTTTGCTTTTTCTGCAAATGCGTCTGCTCTCCCACTAATGGTGTCTATCCATCCAAATGCGTTGTGTTCAATCGTAACGTTGCGAGGTAGGCAGTCTGTTTTCGCTGCAACACGGCAATTTCGTCGTATCAGCTGTTCTTTTGCATTTCTCAAAACCAATGGTTTCGGTTGCAGCTGTACGCAAGGAGCTTGAAATGCATTTACTGTTAGTTTTATTGTTTTTTTCAAGAAATAGCTTATACCTCAGTGGTATATCAAATTTTATTTGTTTATTTATCGACCAGGTGTTGGCCGCAAACCGCTGCAAAAATCGACGCAGTTCGGTTTAATGATTCGAGAGCCACTGAGAAAAAAAATGCCCGTTCAAGAACCGGTTTGTGAGTAATCCTTAACCGCGGTTCGGTTCGGTTGAAATGAATTCAATCTCTTTTATACTAATTGATACTGATTGATTGATTGATTGAATATGAGGAGTGCAATCCGACCTTTGGTCTATTGTGCCCTCTCGTAACTCACATAGACTCACCCAACTCCAGCGCATTGATGAAGTTCAATAGACTTCCGGGCGCCAATGAGGTTATGCGATCCCTATCCGGAAACATTGATCCAAGGGGTCTTTTTGTCATGTGTCTACTGACTGCTGTGCAGTCGATCGGTAGAAATTCAAGTTTCAGGTTTTGCCCATGGAACCGGCAGTTTTCAAGATGGTAGTCTATGTTGTGCTGTAGATGCCTATTCAACTTGCAGGCCGGTATACCATATGACCAGTAGCCTGAGTTTGTTCCCTAGAGGTCGATACAACCTGAACCTTCTCAAGCTGTATCTAATTAGCAAGTTGGCTGTCTCAAACCACGTGTTTGCTGCCAATGCTCTTCCCTGCCCACTCCTTCTTCCTTGCGGAGTAGCTTCTTTATGGTAAGGAGGACCCACCCCAATAAAGGGTTCGGCCCCATCATTCTGGTGGAGCCGTGAGCGGGCTAGCTCGTCCGCCGGTTCATTACTGGCTATACCTCTCATGACCAGGCACCCAAATTAGGTGTACTTGGTTACGTTCTGCAAGGCTGTTCCAGCCTTCCCCTGCACTTCTGTACTAATTGGTGATTTGATTTCGTAAAAGGAGATCGCTTTTGGCGCCGCTTGACTATCGCTGGAGAATGGCTATTTGCTCATTGCAATAGTTGCGATGGAGGTTTATTTCACAACGACTTATGGCAGTAAACTTTCTGCCTGAAATGTTTAAACTCTCCCATGGGTATGGAGAGCTAGTGCGAGGGCCCGATCCCTGCACCGATTCTCCGACATTTCGAGCCATTGCGTACCACCAGCATGCTATTCCTCAACATCAACTCGAGATTGAGTCATCACTGTCTTTCCGCCGAGGGTGACCTTAAACTTTTCTTGAAGTTAACTGTTTTGGTAGTGTTGTCCGGGATACGAGGGCTGCGTCGCCACTTATCTTTTCATCCTCTGGGACGATTACCCTGCCATTGCTCCCAACCCCTGCCATTATTTGCAGAATTGTGTGTTTGGCTACCTGACCAATCAAATGAAGGGGTAGTTCCAGTGAGAATCTCCAGTGCTGTTGTTGGATAAGTGCGCATTGTGCCCGTCATGCAGATTGAGGCTAGCTGCAGCTTCGATAGTTTGGTCTTACCGAAGTCTGCAGTTATTGAGGCCTAGGCCGCCGTATGTGATTATTTGTCGAGAACTATCATGGGTATACAACCACCTAACGAGCCTTAGCTTACAGCTCCCAGGACTTTCCTACCAGCCGATTGCACCATTAAAGCTTTTTGTTGCTTTGACCGAGTCAGGTTTACATGCTGCAAACCCTGGCGGAGAATAGAGGAGAGGTTGAGGGCTTTCCCTGAAAACCCCATCCTTCTGCACTGCGGTGTAGAAATTCATCAAGGACTGGGTAGGGACCCTGCGTCTAATGTCAAACGGGACTAAGGTCGTGTGGAGGTCTCGGCAAATCTGGTGCGCAGTGCGGCTTCAGTCCATCTACGCACCAGTGCTGCCACATTCCCTTTCCCCAGTGCCTTAGCTGCACTCTTATGGGACGTGTTATCAAAGGCACCTTCGATGTCCAAGAACGCACAAAGCATCACCTCTCCATGCTCCAGTGAACTCTCTATCTCAGAGGTTATCTGGTACAGAGCAGTACTGGTGGATCTGCCCGGGGATGTACGCCATTGCGAGGCTTTCCCTCAGCAGCCGAACCAAGTGAAGCAGTAGATACTGCTCTCTCTGTTGTAACAGCGCTGGAAAGATGCCATCCACTCCCGGAGACTTGAATCTCTCAAACGAGGCCAGTGCCCACCGGATAGAGTCCGCCGTAAATAGCTGTTTGGCGATACTACAATCCTCGCGGGATGGCCTGTGTTCGATCACGGGTAAACATTGGTCTTCCCGAACCGTCTCCAGGAAGTGCGCCCGCAGAAGCTCCATCGCTCTATCCTCTGCGCTGGTCGTAAATGTCCCATCTCCTCTTTTGATTGCTACTGCTGCGTCATTTGTACCTCTAGCCTGAGCTTTATGCAACCGGGCCGCCTCTGGTGTTGAGGTGACATTTTCGCAGAATCTCCTGAAGCTAGCCTGCTTTGCAGACCTAATCTCCTTATTGTATAAAGTGAGATAGCTCCCATACTCTTCCCAGACCCCCGTACGTTTCGCTTTGTTGAGTAGGCTGCTCACTTTTTCCGGAGGTCTGTTAGTTTCCTTGACCAACAGGGACAGCTTCGTCTGTCAGTGGTCACTTGTAGGGGCAACTGCCATGATAAGCGTTAATAACAGACTCGTTTAGCTTAGATAGCCTAATCTCAAAGCCTGGGCCTGAAACGCTATTATCAGTCTGCCCCCCTGCTCAATTCCTCACTCAGTATATCCCTGAAGGCATCGCAGTTTGCCTTCCGAGGGTTGTGTCTGGGGGGGAGTTTCCTGACCACTACCTTTAGCATGAACAAGGAGGGCTCCGTCGAGACTCTCCATTGCGAGATCAATCCGTTTGCAAGCTCATTGCTCAGAGTGATGTCCAGCACCTCCCTCCTGTTTATAGTTATGAATGTGGGTTCACACCCCACATTCTCTATCACTAAGTTACTTCCTACTATGTATTCTAAAAGAGACTCATCTCTAAGTTGCAGTTGGTACTCCCCCATTCCATATGGTGGGCGTTTGCGTCGCACCCAATAATAAGCGGAAGCATATGCCTTCTGCAATGTGCTCCACCAGCCTTTCCACCACCTCCACTAGAGAGATCCCAGATTACCTTATTTGGCTCTGTTTTGAGGCCTTTAACCTCTCCTCTATGGACCCAAGACTCTTGGATCAGCAGTATGCCCAGTTTCTCCGCTGTGAACCTGTTCGCTATGACAGCCGAAGCTGCCGCCGCGTGATGCAGTTCACCTGGGCAATTTCCGTACTGACGGCCACTATAATAATGGTTCGAGGAAGGGTAGATCCTCTTCTCCGCCGTCAATCACGCTGCCGTCCAGTGGGTCTCCTAGCCCCTTGAGGAGTTCTTGCATGGAGGGTAGCTCTGCTCCCTGATCGCAGGAACTAACATCCGGGACGTCGATGGTCGCCGCTGGCATTGCCTATCCAGTCCTGCTTTCGCTGGGCTGATTCGCCACCTCGTCCACCTGCATTGCTACTGCCTCTAGGGCTGCCACAGTCTCTCCCTGTTTTTCGACACCCCCGCTTTGTTCTGTCGCTTCCTGCTCCCTTGCTTCCAGTGGCTGCAGGCTTGTGGGGCCGCATGACCACCGTGCTGAACCTGTAGAACAGGCGGAAGCTCGGATGCCTCTAACATCATCCGCATATCTGCGCCGCCCCTCCTCCACCCGGTGGGGAGCCGGTCCGGATTGTTGATTACCGGTTGCCTTGTTCTCGTTGCCCCTAGACCTTTTGGAGCTGGGGGGCTCCTGCGGCGTGATTTGGCCGCTCTTCCGGTTCGCAGCTTGAGCATACGTGTCCGAGGGCGCTGCCCTCCCATCGCCACGCTTTGCGGACAATGTAGCACTGACCGGGCCACAGTTGCTGGTTCCGCCGCTTTTCGCTTGAGCTGACACGGTCTTGCCACGCACCTTATCTGGGGATATGTTGCTCCCTTTGCTCCTGCTTCTGGCCATAGCCTCCGCTACCTCGGGAGTCTTTCCTTCTCTGAGGTAACGCAGGTACCACTTCATACTGGCACCACTCATGCTTTTCCTGTGCGGGTCATTATATCCGCCGGGTTTACCAGCTTCTGGGAAGGGGCATTACCCACCTCTTCTGCGCCTCCTCCTTCGTCCACTACGAGCTCTTCCTGATGTGACTCCACCGAGTCCGACCCGCTAAGCCTTCTGCCGGGGGTCTTGGCGGCGCTTGTTGCTGCTTCCGCGGCATCAGGTTCTTTCGCCACGCGAGCGCCGCTGCATGAGGGCATGTCGTCATCATCATCCCTGGCATGCTCCTCAAACAGCGCCCGCTCCTCTGGCGAGAGAGCGTCAAGGAAGCTAAACTTCCGCCTAGCCCCTTGACCTCCCTTGCTCGCTGCTGCATCGGTTTCCTTTTCCTTGTCCGAGTCCATTTTCGTGGTTGTTGCCTTGTTTCCGGGTTGTTTTGCTTTGAATTTTGTGTGCTCATCTTATCCTTACGACCCTTGGCTCAACAAGGTGAGCTGTTGGGTCTATTATTTTAATGGGGAACTAGAGGGTCCGCTACGCCATAGTCTCTGACGCGGTAAGGCCACAGTTATTCCCCACTTTGGTCCAGTGTTAGGGAGGCTCCGTTATAATACAGCCGACTTTACCTCCTGGACGCAAATCAACCAATAGGCACGTGAGTGGCATAACACCCTGGATTAAGAGGTAGAAGCTTTGGTTGGCGCACGCATGCGGCACCTGACATCCTGCCTGGCAGTGCCTGTCAGCACCACACCCGCACCGGTTGGGATGCCGAGTATGCCTTGCGCTCTGCTCTCCCTGCAATCAAGGCAAGGCAAGGTGCCTACCATTTGCAGAAGTTTAACGATACAAAACCTGGCCCTGAAAGCAAAAGTTATTCAGAGCAAATTCATGTTTAATATTATATAATAGGTGGCTTGATCTATCTATTTTTTCATTAAATACAGTGCTTTTTCCCCGTTGTCTTTTTCAACTTGAAACAAGGTGGTCAATAGCAGGTTTTTGCTGTTGTCTATGGCTTTATGTTTCTTATTGCATTCTTTTGCATGCCCTTTCTCCACATCGATAGCAATGGCCGGTGAGATCTCTGATGTTTTATGCGTTATATGGGCCAAACTCAACGCATTTGATACATCGCACAGATGTTAAGTTCCCGGATCCTCATTAACCCATCCTCTTATTATCTTATTTGCGCCGAGGAATTTAAGGAGATTGCCAAAGGAAACTAATAAGGGCAATTTGTGTTTCGTCATTCAATCGTCGGCTGAATTTGATAGCACTACGTTCTAATACTGGCTGTCGTTTCCTTAGCTAGGTCTCTAAATTAAGCGTAACTGTTTGCGCTAGGATCTTTATCTCTGTGCCATATCTTTCAGACCTTATTGCGTTCTTTGTTTTAGCAGAAGTGATGATGATATTATTTGTATGTACGCACCCACGTTTATTTTTGTACGAATTCACATGTTTTAAATATGCTTTCAGTGAAATAAACAGTAATGTATTCTTATTTAGCATGATAATTTATTTTATGTGGGTTTTAAATAGCTATAACGGCAAAAATACAGCACATCAAAAGATTTTATATACCATAAATGGGCATTTGATTATAAACAATGGCGCCTTATATATTTTGATATTTTAGAAGCATGTCTAAACATCTGATATCTAGCTGAAAAATTTGTTAATTTTGAGCATTGAGCTTGTTGTGGTGAACAATTACGACAGTTTTCAAAATAACTTCTCAAGAGCAGCGAAATGAAAATATGTATTACTATAGATTTTTTAAACAAATTGGATATATATAGCTACTTTTATATACGCAAACTCAAACGTTTTTATACTTTGCAATTAGAATAAGTATAACAGATATTTTATACATATATTTTATATATATATATTATGTGTATATAAACTGGTCCATAATGACAATGCAAATTTTCATTATTCGTGCCCTAACCAAGAGCTCAAGTTTACTACCATATCAAAAATTTGTGTATCACTCGTACAAGGTGCTTTCCAAAGTAAACGGGACTTTTTGAATCTAGCGCACCCTGGTGGCGCCATCTATATGTCGATTGGTGCGAATCTGCTGTCTTTGTCGATTGTCTAGTGAGAATTTCATGACATTTCATTGATTGGAAGTGAAGTTATTGCGTTTTAAGTGTCAGTATTTTTGTGTTATCTGTGCGAAAATTAGCTTCGAACAAAGAGCCAGCATTAAATTTTGTTTTAAAATTGGCAAAACTTTTTCCAAAACATTTCAATTGATTAAACAAATTTATGGCGACGATTGCCTATCCCGTAGCAGAGTGCACGAATGGTTTCAACGTTTTCAAAGTGGTCGTGACGATCAACATGTGGGCCAATCAAAATCCGTGATCACCGGAAATTCCATCGAAACTGTACGTGAATTCATCAAAAATCAGCAGGAATCATCATTAAAATTCACGGAAGTGGAATTGAACATCTCAAGAACATCGATTTATCTTATTTTGACCGAACTTTTGGATTTACGAAAGGTGTGTACACGGTTTGCTCTGCACAAATTGACTGACGTCCAAAAATTGCTATATTGCTCAGAATCCAACATTCGATCGACGCTTGTGACCGATTATTTGACCAAAAATTACATTTGAACCATTAACCACTCCCCCTATTCACCTGATATGGTAGATGCCATTCAAAAGGCCATAACGGCCAACGAGCTAAAACACTCGTTCGACATGCTTTTGGACCGTGCAAAAAGCTGTATTGAAGCTTAAGGATTTTTAATAAAATAAATTGAGGTTAGACGCACGTTTACTTGCACTACAATTGTTTAAATATTTATTATTGTAATGATGATTGAAAAAAAGTTTAAATGCAAGAACATCGATAAATTAATGATAATTTAAATATGATATTCAAATATTTATTCAAACTTAACAAAATTGTGTTTTTCAAACATTTTCTTAAGCTACTCAAAAAAAGGTGCCTTTTTCTTGGTCATTAGAATAGACGCACATAAGCTTTTAAATTTTTTATAAGAAAAAAAATTTTTTTCAAATTTCATACAAATTTCCTTCTGTATTTCGAAGTTATAAATTTGCTTCCTGACCTGAAGAACATTGCTTTTCTTTAATTTTTCTCCCTATAATGGTGAACACTTCCTTGAAGTTTGTTTGCGCTTCTGATCACTGCCCCAACTTCAGCGAATTCCTCTATAAAATGATAAGTATAATTGGAAAACTTCTATTGGACAATTTTTAAGAAAAAATTTGTTTTTGTCGAATGTGGTTTCATCCCATTTTTAAACAATTTAAATTATTTTTTATACACAAAGACAAAATTATCTAAGAAGCTTAGAACCTTTAGAAACTAAATTTCCATATACTTTTGCGTTGTGGGTTTGGTCAAGTTTTTACTTATAGTAGTTTAAGTCCATATTTTGGTGTTTTTATTAAGTCAGTTGAAACAATAATAAAGTTTCCTAAATAAAACTCTACAACCGAAAAATCTTTTGGATTCATTTTACTTTAAAAATATATTTTCCGAATAGTTTTATGACGCACTATAGCAATTATATGGGAGAAAGAAAAAATTCCGCCAATTTTATCCATTTTGGGTGCAAAGATACTCTCATATTAGAAACATGCGCTCTCTCAATTCCATAAAAATATTTCTCATATTGGCTGAATAAATTTACAGCACATCTCGGTAAACAATATTGACGGACTTATTGTTTTTTTAAATTTAAAAATATTTCTAGCTATCGATACACGCAGGCAACCCACGTACTGTTGTCTTTAGGATAAGCAAGAGGTGTCGAGGCGAATTACGGCTTTTTTAATTTGATGGAGAAAGACACTTTTAGCAAATTATACCAGTTTGGTCTTTCCAGTAAAAGTAAGGTGGCTTGGGCGATGTCCAGTCTGAGCTTTGTGATATATACTAAGCATTCAATTAAAATAAAGAACTGTAATTGACACAGAGGATTGCAGTAGCAAGGGACATCTGTTGGGAGCGTCTCCCCGCCCTTTTATAAGTTTAATGTACACATCTTGTATGATAACTCCGCCCCCTCCACATATAACGGTATTGTTTAAAACTAACGAGATGATATGTGAGAGATTTTAGTTAGCCGATATAAAACTTTTAAGTAAAATCAATATATCTATGTATATATCTATGTACATATATATATGACGTGTATATCACGACGCAGAGAACGTAAAAATATTTTTGGACATGATTAGTGAGTTTCACCACTCCCATCTTCGAAGGAGAAATTTGTACAGAGAAGAGCGGTGAATAAAAATTATGGTCAGAACTATATATATACTTGTACTTGTACATATATTGTTATTACAGATGTACTATATGTTAGCTTTTTAGCTTATATTTTTGTACGTTTACAATTCTATGTATTCATATCTATTCTTTATGTGAATATTTATGAATACAGGTGCAATTGAGTACATTTTAATTATTATACTATTTTAAATCCATATTTGTAGTTAATAGGTAAATTAGGCTTATTTTTATACTATAGCAACGACTTGCTAAAGAGTATTATAGTTTTGTTCACCTAACGGTTGTACCTATCACCTAAAACTAAATATAGGGTTATATAATTACATATATAAATGATCAGGATAACGGAAAAGTTGAAAACCGGTTGACTGTCCGTCCGTCCGTCCGTCCGTCCCTGCAAGTTGCAACTTGAGTAAAAATTGAGATACTACTTTTATCAAATTGAAAGGTGAATTTGTCCATTTTATCTCCTTCAAACTAATCCCCTCCGGCTGCAATACACATATGACAACGAATTCTCCAGTCATCATAGCACCTGAAAAAATACTCCGCCGTGATGACCATCAGAGCCTTTTTCGATTTAGCTTTTTTATCCTCAATTGAGTATAAATTAAAAATTCAAAATTTGATCACAGTAGTATATCAATGAAACTTGGTATGTGGGTTCCTTTGGACAAACAAATTTCCAGCTCCTAAATGGGCGTAATCGGACCACTGCCACGCCCACAAATCCCCATTAGCCGAAAACATATAAAGTGCTGTTACTAAGCACTAAATTGTGATATAAAGCTGGTACAAAGGATCTCAGTAGCAAAGGGATCCTATGGGCGAAATTTTTTGAAAAAGTGGGCGTTGCCCCGCCCTCTAACAAGTTTAATGTACATATCTCCTAAACCGCTTAACCCTGGTTGAGACCAACGGTCTGATACACTTAGTCGAGACCAATGGTGCTTGGCTAGGCCAAGTGGTGTTTACATACATTTGTATGGAAATACGTGTTGTATTTACGCTCATATATGTACAATATAGATACATTTTTGAAATTTCTTACGTCTCGATTTGGTTGAAATCAAATTGACTGCCTTGTTCACGCTTGGCGTGGCAATAGCGTTCACATAAAATGTAACATTTTGAGAAAAATTGCATTTTTTCTTAACCTTTTAAAACGCTCTAGCGGCTAAAGTATTTGATCTAGGTGAGTCAAATAAATTGCACTGGTTAGGTAATTTAGAGAGCTTTCAGAGAGTGTATAACTCGCCCCAAGGCCCCACCGGGGGCGTGGCAATAGGCGAAAATGGGTTTTCACCATGTCCCCCTTTTGTTTCACTACAGTTGGAAATGTATGAGGCCGGGGGTAATTAAAACCATTTTGCGAGTTAGTTCACCCCTGGGGCTTTCAGGAAAGCCCTCAACCTCCCCTCTATCCCAGGGGCGTGGCAATAGCGTTCGCAAAAATTTAACATTTTGAGAAAAATTACATTTTTCTTAACCTTTAAAACGCTCTAACGGCTAAAGTACTTGACCTAGATAAACATTCAAACCAATTTGGACATGAAGCGAACATGAAAACAGATAAATCAACCGTGCGAAGTGATAGAAACATACCAAAGTTCATATATTTTCATACAAAATACATGGGGTCTAGCCAAGCACCATTGGTGCACTAAGATGTAAATTATAATATCCTTTTTTCGTTCTTTTCGATACGATATTCTTGAATTTTTTTTTCTGAATTCTATAGACAATAAAATTCTAGGAAGCTACCTGGAAGCGCAAGTCGTTTGCTACACTCTAAATATATTTAAATAACATTTAAAAACAAAATCTGCCTGGCCAGACCCGAGGGTCTCGATGAGGGTTAAGCTACAGCAACCAAATTTGCTGAGTACAAATTTTACAAGAACTTCTACTGACAGTCTGAAAATGGATGAAATCTGAGGATAGCCCCGCTCACTCCCCATATAACGGTACTGTTAAAAACTACTAAAAGCGCGATTAATCAATAACTAAATACGCCAAAGACACTATATTTTACCACCGAGATGGCGTGAGAGAGTTTTATGGGAGGTGGTGTGGAAATTACCGATTTCGACACACATTAGTACATGGCATTCGTTTTATATCCATATGTCACGTTGTGAGAATGAGCGAAATCGGACAATAACAACCCCTACTTCCCATATAGCACAATTTTAAATTCTTCTTGATTCATTTACTTTCCAGTACACAAACCAATAAGCAAATAATACATATAACGGGATTAAATTTTGCACGAATAATGTTTTTAGTGTATGCCACCTTATGACCAAAAATTGTTCAAATCCAACAAAAACTGTTCAAATCACTAGGTACCGAATATTTAATCAATGTTTAAGATATATAATTGAAACTCGGGGTTAATCCTTTTCTTATAATGGTATTTCGGGATGTCAAAAATGGGTTGATTCGGACAAATTTTACTCATAACAGTGTATCTTGACTTACCCCCATATAATTAATATCAGGATTTTTGAACATCCGACTGACTTTACTATATATAATTAGTTTTTTAGTAAGTGGCATGTTAGTAGCATGTCGATACTACCCCAACTTCCACATACTACGTACAATGGTTGGGCCATACTTTTTCCGTGATGATTAAGACCAACACGTTACTGTGAATGATAACCGAATATTTTTGAACCGAATTGGATGATATGGACTTAAACAGTATGTGGTTCCAACAGGACGACAACACAAGCCACACAGCGGATGTCACAATCGATTTATTGAAAACCAAGTTTGGTGAACGTGTTATCTCACGAAATGGCCCAGTCAGTTGGCCCCCTTGGTCGTGCGATTTGACGCCGTTAGACTATTTCCTGTTGGGCTACGTCAAGTCTATGGTGAATGCAAACAAGCCAGTGACGACTGATAAACTTCTTACGAACATCGAACGTGAAATTGCAGCAGTATCGGCCAATTCATGCTTGAAAATCAACGAAAATTTGATACAGCGTCTGGACTTCTACAAGTGTGCCCGTGGTAGCCATGCAAAAGAAATCGAAATTCATACATTACGGCATCGAATGTACTTTCACAGAAATAAAGAATTTCATTGATATCCTAAAACGTTTTTGTTTTATTTTAAAAAACTTTTGTAGCGCTTTTATTGAAAAACCCGTTCTTTTGAGCAAGAAGGGGGTTTGAAACTTTTTCAACAGGTTCAAGTGTGATCTGTGATATAAGTATTGTCCCTGCCTATTACAATACCTATTTTGAGCAGGTTATTCCAGTTAGACGTTGTAAAGGATTGTTGTGATCCTTAATCTATTAAGGGCCTAAATTTAAACAGTTATCCTTGGTTTCCGAGCGAGACGACTGCTGTGGGTAGTAAAACCCAGCTTTGAATTTGCGCTGTGCTTTTAATGCCTTTGAGCAGCATGCGGCTTTTTGACCTGTTTCGATATTTGATGTTGGAACTAAACTCGTGTCTCTTTTCATATTTGCGACGTTTAAAAGTGACTTGTAAAAATTTTTATACAAAAGAATGGAATTAAGCCCTTTTCGACACTAAACATAATTGAATTTGCTTTCGCCCTTTCCCTAAGGGTATGCGCTTGTTACAAGCAGATTATACACAGTTCTTGTGTTCGTCATCAGATTTCCTTTATTAAACATTCCTTAGTTACATTTGAAGTTAACTGAAGTTAACTTTAAACTTAAATGACTTTTAAAGGAGTGAGTATATCGAAAAATTGTCAAGACTTTTTTTGTAGAGCATTCAATTCTGTACAAGAATATGACTTTTTTATTCCTACAAACGAAAAAGTTCCATAGAAAAACAAATGTTCGTAAAAAGTTGCAAAATCGCATATTATTTAATTGGGAAATGTATCGTGTTTGGGGCAAGGTTTATTGTGAAAAATAAGAGCTTTTTATGGTCTGATATTTTTTTTTAGATGGAAAACTAAAAGTTTAGGGGCGTCTCGTCGAAAATAATCAATTTGGTAAATAACGGTCACCCTAATGTACATGTATGTCACGTACTACTATTGTACTAAATAAATCACCTTATAAAATCAGGAGCGATTCAAGTTCTTATCAGGTCATCAATCTCCTTTCAGTCCTTGGAAAAGTTCTGGAAAGAGTTATGGCGGAACGGTTTTAGCAGCTAACGTGAGGTATACGGTCGAATAGGCAGTATGGGTTCAGGAAACGACGCAGCATAGAGGATGCTTGGTTTTACTTTCAGAATGCAGTTAGGGAAAATGTCGCATATATACTGTGTATTAAGTTCTATAGTACTGTTAGTAATCTTTCATATCTATTCAAGGAGTTCAAAGCGAGCGAGGCCACGCGAAAGGCTGGAATTTTATATATGTATTTGGATAAATGTGTATACATCAGCAGGTCGATTTTTTTTTATAATATCGACTATGCTGGAAATATTCTATGGATCATTTTGAACAATTTTGCTTACGACGGGTCTAAAATCAGTTTCAAGACTGCGGTTTTTAAGGCGATAAACATACACATTTGGGCTTTAGTTGCAACATGTGGGCTAAAAAAGTCGAAGGCCAACATTGAATTTCTTTCATAAAATTTGATTGTCTTATTCACTACATTTATCTTCAAAATTTTCCAGTACCATTGAAAGCAAATTTCTTCTTCTTTTTAATTGGCGTAGACACCGCTTATGCGATTATAGCCGAGTTAACAACAGCGCGCCAGTCCTTTCTTCTTTTCACTACGTGGCGCCAATTGGATATTCCAAGCGAAGCCAGGTCCTTCTCCACTTGGTCCTTCCAACGGAGTGGAGGTCTTCCTCTTCCTCTGCTTCCCCCGGCGGGTACTGCGTCGAATACTTTCAGAGCTAGAGGGTCTTCGTCCATTCGGACAACATGACCTAGCCAGCGTAGCCGCTGTCTTTTAATTCGCTGAACTATGTCAATGTCGTCATATATCTCATACAGCTCATCGTTCCATCGAATGCGATATTCGCCGTGGCCAACGCGCAAAGGACCATAAATCTTTCGCAGAACTTTTCTCTCGAAAACTCGCACTGTCGACTCATTAGTTGTTGTCATCGTCCAGGCCTCTGCACCATATAGCAGGACGGGAATTAAGAGCGACTTATAGAGTTTGGCTTTTGTTCGTCGAGAGCGGACTTTACTTTTCAATTGCCTCCTCAGTCCGAAGTAGCACCTGTTGGCAAGAGCAATCCTGCGTTGTATTTCCAGGCTGATATTTTTGGTGGTGTTAATACTGGTTCCTAAATAGACGAAATTATCTACGACTTCAAAGTTATGACTGTCACCGGTGACGTGGTAGCCAAGTCGGCAATGCAACTACTGTTTGTTTGATGAGAAGAGATTTTTCGTCTTGCCCTCGTTCACTGCCAGACCCATTTTCTGTACATCCTTGTCCAGCCTGGAGAAAGCAAAACTAACGCCGCGGGTGTTGAGGCCGATAATATAAATATCATCGGCATACGCCAGCAGCTGTACACTCTTATAGAAGATGGTACGTTCTCTATTTAGTTCTGCAGCTCGAACTATTTTCTAGAAAAGCAGGTTGAAGAATACGCTCGATAGAACCTTATATGCGATGTTGAGGAGGCTAATCCGACGGTAGTTGGAGCAGATTGTGGGGTCTTCCTTTTTATGGATTGACCATAGCACACATAAATTCCAATCGTTGGGCATGCTTTCGTCCGACCATATTTTACAAAGAAGCTGATGCGTGCTCCCTATCAGTTCTTCTCCGCCGTATTTGAATAGCTCGGCCGGCAATCCATCGTCTCCCGCCGCTTTGTTGTTCTTCAGGCGGGTAATTGCTATTTGAACTTCTTCATGGTCGGGCAATGGAACGTCGGCTCCATCGTCATCGATTGAGGAATCGGGTTCGCCTTCTCCTGGCGTTGTGCGTTCACTGCCATTCAGCAGGCTGGAGAATTTAAGTATGCTCTGGGCATCGGTGGCTAGATCACCATTGGAGGTTCTTCAAGAGTGTGCTCCGGTCTTGAAACCTTCTGTAAGCCGCCGCATTTTTCTTCGTAGAATTTTCGAGCATTGCCCCAGTCGGCCACCTTATCAATCTTTTCGAACTCACGCATTTTGGCCTCTTTCTTTTTCTGTCTGCAAATGCGTCTTGCTTACCTCTTCAACTCTCGGTGTCTATCCCATCCCGCACGTGTTGTGGTCCACCGTAACGTTGCGAGGTAGGCAGTCTGTTTTCTCTCCGCTGCGACACGGCACTCTTCGTCGTACCAGCTGTTCTTTTGCACTTTCCGAAAACCAATGGCTTCGGTTGCAGCTGTACGTAAGGAATTTGAAATGCCGTCCCACAGTTCCCTTATACCAAGTTGTTGACGAGTGCTCTCAGAGAACAGGAGTGTAAGCCTAGTAGAAAATCGTTCGGCTGTCTGTTGTGATTGCAGCTTCTCGCCGTCGAACCTTCCTTGTGTTTATTGGCGTGAGTTTTTTGCTGCACAGAGGCGGGTGCGAATCTTGGCTGCAACAAGATCCGAGTCGATGTTAGGACCTGGGAGCCCACGCACATCTAAAACACTGGAGACGTGTCTTTCGTCTATCACAACATGATCGATCTGGTTGGTGGCTTTTCGATCCGGAGACGGCCAGGTAGCTTAATAAATCTTCTTGTGCTGGAATCTAGTACCACAGATAACCATATTTCGGGCCCCGGCGAATTCGATCAGCCTCAATCCGTTTCGTTGTGGAGGCTGAATTTGCCGACCGTAGTGCCAAATATACCTTCTTTGCCACCCTTCTTTGCCAAATATACCTTCTTTGCCCACCCACGTTCTTTGCCAAGCACGATTTTGACATCGTGGCGGGGGCAGCTCTCATAAGCTCGCTCCAAGCGCTCATAGAAGGCATCTTTGGTCACATCGTCCTTCTCTTCCGTCGGGGCGTGGGCGCAAATCAGCGATATGTTGAAGAACATCGCTTTGATGCGGATTGTGGCTAGACGTTCATTCACCGGATTGAATGATAGTACTCGGCGACGGAGTGTCTCTCCCACCACGAATCCTACACCAAAGTTGTGCTCCTTTATATGGCCACTGTAGTGAATGCCACAAGGACCTACTCGTCTCTGTCCTTGTCCCGTCCATCGCATTTCTTGGACGGCGGTGATGTCAGTCTTCACTCTAACGAGGACATCAACCAGCTGTCCAGTGGCAGCTTCCCAATTAAGGGACCGGACATTCCAGGTGCATGCCCTTAAATCGTAGTCCTTATTTCGTTTGCCATGGTCGTCATCAAAAGGGGGTCACATATTCGAGGCTTGTTGTTCCTTTTCATTGGGGGTGTTATTTACGTGGCGGGTCCAAACCCAGCGCACAACCCTATGTAGGGGATGTTTCGCCTTCTCAATTTAGCTCGCCTTCTAAAGGATGTTCTTAGGCCACCCAGAGGATATTTGGTCAAAGACCGGAAGTCGTGAGCTGCTTGAGCCATATGTAAAAGAATCGTTTCTGGCCACTCCCAAGTGAATGGCGATCAGAGAACTTTCCTCACTTCGACTCTTTAGGGCGTCCACTGCGTTCATCGTATTCGGTGCTTATTTCGCCTCGTTAAATCTTAACAAACCACTTTTCAACATTTGATTTGCTTGGTGCAGAGTTCAAATAATGTTGCTCAATCCAAACCTTGGAATTTTTACACCCAAAAATCAATGCTTTGTTAACACACGAAATTCCGTTTGATCCATTTTTCGTAAACTAACAAAAGTAGCATTACTCAAAATGCAATACTCTATGAACTAATTGTTCGACACCTGCCAATTTGTACACGTATCATTTAAATGTAGAAGCTAACTTACTAATAGCGCAAACAACGAAAAACGCTACTCCCTCCTTAGTTGCCTTATTTAGCGAGCAAAATGTGTCAAAAGTTGAGCCCGTGGTAAAAACGCAGAAATCCGCCATCTTCTTTTGTTTTATTTTGAACAATGTTGCCATTGCTCAATACGTATTTGTATATAGTTTTGTACATATCTAAGTTTTCAATTACAATTTTTCATAATAGAAAAAATTTCAAAACTGAAAACAAACTATTAAATATAGTTTATATATTTATAAATAATAGCATTCGAGACTGATTTTGAGTTATTTTAAGAAAATTTCAGACATATTGAAGGCAACTTTTATAATTTCCACAGTATATCGAGATTGGTAACCCTGCGTTGTGAGAGAGCAATCAGCTGACACGTTTCTACGACAAAAATCCAAATGCCGTGGAAATCTACTAGCGGAAACAGCCAAAAACGCTATTCCCTTCCTTCCTTTGCCTTCCTTAGCGAGCAAAATTTGTTAAAAGTTGAGCACATAGGAAAAACGTAGAAATCAGCTGTTCTCTTTTGTTTACATTTCATTTATTTAACATTTCATATAATTCAAAAAATTGTGTCAGGAGCAATATGGAAGTGGACAATAGCAGTGAAATGTTTTTAAGTTTGTGCGAATTTTTATATGTATATACTTTATATAAAAACAAAAAAGGAAAGAGAAGGTACCAAATTCGCCCAATCAATAAAAACTGGATCTTTTGCGGTTACCAGTTAAAAACTTTTCTGGTAATGAAAAACAGCGAACCAGAACAACTTTTTTTGCATACAAGGATGCCGCCGGAAATCTATAATTTGCTTCCCAATTTAGTATGGAAATCCGTGAAGAAGCCAAGGCAGCGGATTAGACCCGAGGAAAGGCTCTCGTTGGTATTACTGTAAGTTGATTGTATTGTGTATTGGTTGTGTATATATGTACATATGTACTTTTCTTACAATTGTATTTGTCACAAGGCGTGTCGGTGCAATTGATGGCAAGCACGTTGCCATTAAGTGCCCGGCCAATTCCAATTCGATGTTCTACAATTATGAAAAATTATTTATCATCATTTTTTTGGCTCTATGTGATACGAAATATACGTTCACAGCAGTTAGTATTGGCAGCTATGGAAGTCAAAGTGACGGAGGTACTGTATGTGAAATTGTTTAACATTCGAGTATAATACATTTCTGTTATTATTTATGCAGGAATCTTTCGACTTACTCCATTTCGTCATGCATTAATACAAAACACTCTGACTTTGCCACCACATGTGCCACTGTCTGACGTGTCACCCGAATCATTTCCTTACTTTTTCGTTGGAGATGCTGCATTCCCATTACGAAGTAATTTAATGTGCCCGTTTCCCGGAGCTAATCTAACACACACGAAACGCCTTTTCAATTATCGATTGTCACGCGCTCGTATAGTCATAGAAAATTCCTTTGGTATATTGACTGCCCGATGGAAAATTTTGAAAACAACGATTGAATGTAATCCAGAAAATTGTGAAAAAATTGTGTTGGCTTACTTGTAGTTCGAGTGGAAGGACATAACATTGTTCATGCCGGTGAGTGGCGCCGCGAAAATTAAAACAACTCTTTACGACCAATGCGAACTTAGGTGCGTAGAGGTCCTTCAAATGCGTTTAACTTACGGCAGGGACATGAAGAGGGAAGTGAGAGCAATGTATTTTAACACACCATGTTTACAAATGAGAGCGCCCGCTTATATGGGAAGTTGAACTGTGGGTAATAACTGTAAAATTGCCTAACAATTTTAAGTTTCTTTCTAATTACTATAAATTTATAAAATGTAAGACAAATAACAAAAAGTATAATAAATATTTTATTTTAGTAATCATTTTTTTTAATATGTCTTTATAACAGCATTTAATTTAGTTTATTTCAAATAATAAATTCTATGTTTGGTTTGATCTCATTTGCTGTAGCTACACGCATTATTGTACCAAAATTTAAATCAGATAAACTACTTCTTATTTTATGTTTGTTTAATTTCATTATTGAAAAAAAAATTATTCACAAATGTCGGTACTTCCAAACATAGATATAATTTTCGAATCAAAAAGTTACAAACCAAGTTATTTCTTTAAACTTCCTAATAAAAAGTAATTTTAATAACAACTTCAGTTTATGAACCACTGTTTCTTCAAACACATATGCCCAAATGAATCTTATGAGAGCGCAATGTGAATGATAAGCCAACACCGCTTCTACCGCCCGCTTACCATAGAATTTCCAACGATTTCGGGTTTTCTCCGTAGAAACGCGTCAACAGATTGCTCTCTCGCAGGGCTGCCAATCTCGATATACTGTAGTAATTATAAAAAATGTTTTGAATATGTTCGAAAGTTTCTTGAACTAACTCAAAACCAGAGTCAAATGCTATTATTTAAAAATATATAAACTATTTTTAATAGTTTGATTTCAGTTTTGATATTTTATATTATGAAAAATTATAATTGAAAAGTTTGATGTGTAGAAAACTACATATGCGTATTGAGTAATGGCAACATTGTTCGAATGAAAACTAGAACAAACCGCTTGCCGCTCGTAGCGAAGGGAGAAGCGGTATTCTATGTTTCTGCCATTAGCGTTTGTATCCTATTTGTGTGCTTAACCACTTTCAATCAATAATGCCATACCGCGCAAATATATTTTAATTTGATGATTTTTTATATATCTGGAAATATGAGTTCCTTTTCCTTAGCGCGTATTATTATTTCAATACATTTCCAGAGGCAACTTCTATTTTTTAAATTTAACAAAACAATAATAGAAAAAAACCTCAATTCTTTGAATATTTTATAAAACAACCAAACTGAAAATATCACAAATTATATATTTCTATAAGCATTTTCATTAAATGGAATTGCAGTTTGTTTAAACAAAATATATATTATGGTTCAAGTATCTTTTTTTATATATGAAGATATATATATATGGGCCATTCCATCAATTGGCGACATGGTTTTGTACCCGTGGTTCTCCGATTTTGACGAAACTTTAGAATATCATAATATAGACCAAAATAAGAATATCTGTAAACTTTTTAGGGGTCAAAGTTGCTCCATTGTTTCAATTGATCGCAATTCAAATTGAGATCAAACAAAAAAATGATTATTTCTTTTATTTTTTAACGACCTCAAAATTGAGTGAAAAAAATTTTGCAGTTATCCAATTTTATGTAAAAAAATCCCAGCTTTCTGATTAAAATATTTTCAAAATCCAAAAAAGTTTTAAAAATCAAAAAAACATCTTTTTTTTCAAAAATCCCATTTTTTGGGCTTTTCCCCCAATTTCTTTTCAGAATTGACTTTTTCATTCGATTCCTTGTTCAATTTTACATAAGAATCAGTGTTCAAAAATATGGGGCTCTGATCCCATGAACAGCGAAAAAAATTCAAAGTTGTCGCTCAAAATCCAAAAAAAAACAACTTTTTCCAAAAATCCCATTTTTTGTGCTTTTCCACCAACTTTTTTTCAAAATTGACTTTCCCATTCTATTCCTCGTTAAATTTTACATTAGAATCAGTGTTCGAAAGTATGGGACTCTGATTCCATGAACAGCAAAAAAAATGCAAGGTTGTCGCCATACAATTGTACATACGTACAAAAGCCCACAACTTAAGACAAGTTTTCCCAATTGTAGCTAAAATGAAGTTTTACAACTGGCATCACCACCAATAACTATTCTATCACATGTAAGGTGTTGTGAACAAAATAGGAACAACCATAAGGTGTTGTTAAGTTTTAAAATGTGCTGTTTTCTAATTAAATAAAATTGTTTTTAGATACAAGTATAACTTATATAATATTTTCCTAACAGTGATTAGAATTTTCCACCATGCAAAGGTAAATAAAAACCAATATTAATTCGAAACTCTAAAACCTGCAAATTATCTTTATCTCTTTTTGTTCACACAACTGTACAATTCCGATATGAAGTAAAATTCCGCTCTTTAATTTAGCAATGTCAGTATTGCCGCAACCATTCTGCGATGAACATTAAGTTACGTAGGAATGTAATTGATTTTTTTCGCAAATTCTTTTGCCCTTCCCTCCGTAAACTGATATTTCCCTCATCTAGCCCTCGTGCGCACTTTGCTAACTTTGCTGGCTAAAAATGTGCCCATCCCTGACCTACGCGAAAGACTTGCTAACTATTTTATAAATGAAGGATCTGGACAATTTCGACGCTATTACAGGAGGACCATATGCTCCTGAAGGACCTTATTAGAAATAACTACCAATTTTTTTTTTAATTCAGGAGATCATTAATATCATTTTCATTTAATTAAAAACAAAAAAATATGTTTAGAATTATTTAAATAACAAATTCATTCTTTAACAACATATAAATAAAGCTAAAATAAAAATTTAAAAATAACTACTTCATAACTCTCTGTCATATTATATAATAAATTAATTTTACATTTTATTTAAAACTATGGTTTTCTCTCTGCACTTCAAATGATGCTTGCAACATTTTCCCCATTGCCCTAGCTTGTTTTTCTTCGCCCATTTTATTTAAAATGGGAACTATTAAGTTGCTGAACGACTGCACAGCTGGGTTTGTGGATTGTTGTTGTTATTGGGTTTGCTGGGTTGGCTGAGTTGATGACCATCTATTTTTAAAAAGCTCGATGGCTTCCATCATTTTTTGGTCAACCTCGCTAGTTGATGACCCTCGATTTCTACCCCTTTTGGTAGCCACCTGCGTAGAGCAGGATGGTGAGGGCAGCGAGGTTGATGTGGAAGGAGTTTTATATGCAGAGTGAATTTTATTTTTATTTACATGACATGACAAACACCAGTGTTGCCACATATTGTGTTTTGAAAAAATTATCAAAAATTGTCTGTTTAACCTTTAACTGGTGACAAGCGGTCTCACAGGCCGAGCGGAGTCAGTGAAACATCGTTGCACCCCCTTCCCCGCGCTTCCTTTGTTTCAACGTCCCAGTAGCTTCGAGTTTGGTTGCGTCCACGCCGTACAGTGGGACAGTTGCGTCGTATTGTCTCATATCGGTAAGTTACATCCACATAAACTTCGGCATAGGCCTCTCAGACCATACGTTGCTTTATTGCTTTTTTCGTATTTTTACAGTTATTACTAACAATGAACCTCCAAAAAAGAAGCATAAGGAGTTAGGAGTTAAAAATGTAGTGTCGAACAGTGTGATTGAAGTTTATTTGGCTCAGGAAGATTCAAGTGGATCAGAAGCTGAATATGTTCCCGAAAACTTCACCCTAGAGCAAAGTGATCACGACTCGCATAGCGAACAAAGTGCTTCTGAAGATGAAAAACTAATTCAAAGGAATCAGCGGTCAGAAAGTGACAGTGATGATGAACCGTTATCAAGATTTGTTAGATGTTTCTTTGGCTAAAATCGTTTCAAGTGGGCAAAAAATTCGCCAAACAGAGTTATGCGAACAAGCCAGCATAACATTATAGCTCGTGTGCCGGAATCGAGGTTGAATTTACACGACAAAAGAGACCCCTTTTCACTGTGGAAGAAAATAATGAGTCCGGATATCTTAGAAGAAATATTGAAGTGGACAAATCAGAAAATTCGTGAACTCAAATTAAAGCACAGGAGAGAAAGTCGTCCTGAACTACAAGATGTAGACATGGTCGAATTGTACGTATCCTTGGTCTTCTTATGTATACAGATGTGTTCAAATGAAACCACGAAGGTTGTGAGTATTTATTTGCAACGGATGGACCAGGGTGAGACATTTTCAGATCTGTTATGTCGCAGAAAAGGTTCCTAAATCTTTTGTTATGCTTGTGGTTTGATAATGGGACAGATAGAGAAGAAAGAAAACAGAATGATAAGCTAGCTGCGATTTCCAACATATTTGAAATATTTGTGAATAACTGCCAAACCTTATACAACATTGGAGAGTGTGCAATAATCGATGAAATGTTGATAGCTTTCATAGGTCGTTCTTATTTTGTTTTGTAAATGCCACATAACCATCCAAGTACGGTTTGAAGATGATGTGTATGTGCGATGCCAAGACTAATTATTTTTATAATGGATATATCTACTGTGGTAAGGGATCTGATGGTGAAACTTTGACAAACGAAGAAAAGAAGTTTTTGGTTCCCTCACAAGCAGTGATTCGCTTAACGAAACCTATACACGGTAGTAACCACAATGAAACATTCGACAATTGGTTCACATCGATTGAATTGGTAGATGCTCTAAAAACCCGAGGTCTGACATGTGTGGTTACTCTAAAAAAAATAAAAGAGAAATTCCCAAAGAGTTCTTGCCATCCAAATCAAGAGATGTGGGATCTACACTCTATGGATTTACCAATCAAATAACTTCGATCTCTCACGTGCCAAAGCTAAATAAAGCTGTGTGTTTAGTATCTTCAATGCATCATAGTGAGTGTTCAGGCAAACCTGAAATTATTGCCTATTACAATTCAACAAAAGGAGGCGTTGATGAGATAGATAAAAAATGCTCCATATACACCCGCAGTCGCCGATCGCGAGGGTGGTCTATGGTGATATTTTATCAAATGTTGAACATAAGTACGGAGAACGCACATGTTTTATATCAAGCTGATGGTGCCAATACTATTGATGGTGGACAATTCATAAAAATATTGGCCAGAAACGCGGTATTAACACACATGCCGCGCAGAGTTTATAATATTCACATTCCACGCGATATACGCGTCAACTTAGCGCGTATTTTGGGTTCTGATTTGCCACCAGAACAACAAAACTCCGAGGATATACCAAAATCACGGAAAACCTATGCCAGTTGTCCTCCTAAGTTAAATCGCAAGTCTAATTACCAATGCCATTCATGTAAAAAATATTTGTGCTTGCAGTGCGCTACACAATTATGCCCTGACTGCCAATAAAATATACCAAGGATTGAACTTTGCCAGTTTTTTAAATTATATTTGTGATTACATATTTTAATTATTTTTTGTTAATAAATATACCTTAACTATAATGATAAATAGTATTTTTGATATATGTAATATGTTGATTTAATTTTTTTTTGTGCGTGATTATTGATCTTATCTCTAGATTTTTGTTTTTAGTTCCTACATAGATTGTATTAAAAAGTTAATAATTAAAAATCAATTTATATGTATATTCATTTAATGGTTTGAAAGACTGCAGTAAGCTATCGTATATATGTAGCTTCGATGCTATAGACCATGTAAAGCAGCGGCCTCTTAGGCGGCTCGTGACCAGTTAAGTTACGCAAAAACAATGTCACCAGTCAAAGGTTAACATATATAGAGAAAATAGTACAAATGGTTTTTGTGTCTTATGTTATTTGATTAATAAAGTCGGTCCAACACCGGGGTGTTCATAGTTCCTTTTGTCGAACTACTTTCTGCACTGGCGGTCTTCGGCCGCGCTTCAAAAAAAATAACCCTGGTCGGTCCAACACAAGGGTGTTCATAGTTCCTTTGTATCGAACTACTTTCTGCACTGGCGGTCTTCGGCCGCGCTTCAAAAAAAATAACCCTGGTCGGTCCAACACAAGGGTGTTCATAGTTCCTTTGTATCGAACTACTTTCTGCACTGGCGGTCTTCGGTTGCGTTTCAAAAAAATAACCCTTATCGGTCCAGCACCGGGGTGTTCAATAGGGTGGGTCGATTCCGGACTTCTTTCGAATCGGGATTTCTAATAGTGCGGAAAAGTTGCCTTAGTACTTCCTAATTCCAATGCAACTTTTTGTTTTGAGATCGGATTGCATCTTCAACCCCAACTCCGGCCTTGAAATTTCGGAAATTCGCCTAAAATCGTGAAATTGTCTACCTAGCGCCTGCAATACGCATCTCATGGCAAAATGTATAAAACAAAAGTTGTTTGTCACGTCATTTGTTCCCGAGATAGGAGCGAAAATGCGGCGCGCCACAGCGCAAGGTGAAAATCGGCTTGCGGCCACACTTCTTGACGTTGATTTCGCCGAGTGCTATCACTCACATTCATTCACCTACGCCAAAGGACACGTTCGGATAGGTCTCCACACAAATATTTTTTCATCGAGTTCCTTCACTCTTGTCGGTGATTTCGCCGAGTTCTATCACTTACGTTCATTTCCCTGCTCCATACGACACGTTCGGACTGGTCTCCACATAAACATTTTTTCATCGAGTTCCTTCACTCTTGTCGTTGGATTCGCCGAGTGCTATCACTTATATTCTCTCAACAGAACACAGAACTCAAAATTTCTGTATCTAAATTTAAATTTAGACAGAAATGTCCTGTGTTTGGCATATATCCGTACAATCTCTCTGAGTCCCAGTCACCTACGTACCAGGATGTTTTTTTGTGTTATCAGTTTGAAAGATTTCGTATAGGGCGACTCCGAGGCGACAACTATGAACCTAGGAGTTAAGATGTTACAGAAATAGTTGCAAAAAAGGTTGAAAATACTTTCAAAAAGTCATCTATTCCGATAGTTTCACGCACCAGAGTTGTACAAATGCTCACCACATACCATAAGAAATTTCTGACTCTTAAACAAATGCTTTTAAGGAACCCAATAGGTTTGAGCTCTAAAAGAGACGACTTTGTCTCTAGTTAAATGTTGACCAATTTATCGGGGAATACAAACCACTGTATCCAAAAGTTTCGACCCGCACTCACACTCGCGTGAGCAATTAGAAGGAAAAAAACAGTATATTTAGGAAGAGTACAATATATTTGTAATTGTCCTTTATTGTGTGCGATATTACATAAAATTGTGGTTTTATTAAGTTAATATCCAATTTGTTGGATCGCTGTAAGTCGGCGCGGGCGGAAGGCTGTCGATCGGAGTCAAGGAAAGTGTTGACGCGGCGCAGTTTGGAATCGAAAATTGATGTGCGATGAGTACATATATGGCGAATGTGTCTGACGATAGTTGACGTGCGAATTGTGTTGATCGCATTGTTGATGGGCGAACTGCAGCTGACGAATTGTGTAAACGAATTGTGAGCCCTTTCCTTTTTTTCTATCCCTTTTGATGAGTGGGTTGATATACAGCTGTGTTGAATTGAGTTGGTGTTGCGTTATGGTGAATTGCACTGTAGCATTAGGATGCGCCAGTTTCAACGAGTAGAGGGGGTGGATGCTTAACTCATTTAAACATCCCGGGCCCCCTAGGCGAATATTTTGCCTAGTTTTATATATATGTATATGTATATGCTATTGCATGTATTTCGGCGTACTGCTAGTGGAGTTGCCGAGAGCGCATTATACATGCTGTACTCGTAAATCCTGAAAATGCCTTTGGTTTTAAACATAATATTTGTTATTTATTTACTTTTAGGTGCGTATGGTTCGGACCTATATTTTGCGGGTTTATCCGACTAATTGTTATAGTAAACATGTGTATGCGTTGTTTGCTTTTATTAGTTTTATTTGCGGTTATTTACAATTTCTAATTTTATGGATTTGGTATACCGGTAATGTATTCTTTGCCTTTTCTGAAATGGTTTGCATTTTATTTATTCTCAGATATGGCCAGAATGGGTACTCCTTAGCCCTGGAGTTAGGACTGTGACAATAGGGGGATCTTGCGAGCGGGTTGCCGTGAATGGAAAGTTCTTCGCAATTAATTTGATGCTTTTTATAGCTGATTCCCATAAATGTTGCGTCAGTAATCATAAGTAGCTGAGGCCACCCTGGGGGGTCGAAAGTGACATATATTTGAATTTTTATTATTGTCAGATTGAATTCTGACTTTGGTTTTTCTACCTTTATGCGGGGTATTAGAAAATTGTGGCTCTATAGGTTGTCGTACGACATACCGGCCATTATTTGATCGAGTAGTTTTGGCTTTAGAGAAGTGCTCACAATACTGATCTTTTATAATTTTGTTTGTTGTTGGAAGTTTCCTTAACTTTTGCAATTTCCCTAATTTTGAATTAAGGTATTTGTCCTCAACTTGAGTTGGTATGGTGGAAACTGGTTCTGCAACTAGTCCATTTTGTATTTCGCTGTGCAGCGTTTGAATTTTTTGTGCCTTTGAGCAACATGGTGTCTCTTGGCAATTTTTACAGTTTTGGGTTTCGGGATTTGCTTTTGCAATTAAACCCGTGGTTTTTTTAATATGCGCCCTTTTTTGGTGTGATAGCGGATAAGTGCTATAGTGAAGCATTGTATGGTGTCTTTTGTGACAATGGAAGCAATTAAATTTGCTTTTGCAATTTTTATATGTATGCGCATGTGACAGACAATTTGTGCAAAGTCTTTTTGACCTGACAAAATTATTTCGTTCGTTAACTTTTATGCTTTTAAACCTCTCGCAAGATTTAAGTTTATGCCCTCTTTTACATACTTAGTTCGCATGACGTATGTTTTCGTTGTTCAGATGTGAACGATTGCGTTTTGTGAAAGTTTTTGTTTAAATTTTTGTTGCTTCTAGCTTGGGGCCTATTGAAGCTTCGGTTTTGGTTTAATGTTCTTGGTATTAATTATATTTTCTTCTAACCTTTCCGCAATTTCATATTGGGTGGTGAGAAAATCTTTCGTTTGTTGCCACGTTGGGCACTTTTTTCGTTATGAGAGCGATTGCTCCCATAGAAGTAACGACTTTTCTGGTAATGCGGCGATGCAAATGTTTACCAGGATTGGGGCCCAGCTGTCTGTGGGAATATTTAGTGTCAATAGAATCGACAAGCAATTTGAAACAGTGGATTCTAGTTTGATGAATTCTACACTTGTTCCTTTCTTAACTTTTGGCAAGTTCATTAGTGTCGTTACTTGCTTATCGACCAGTATTCTTTCGTTTTCATATCTAGCTTTTAAAGCTTCCCAAGCCAAATTGAAATTGTGGTCATTTAATGCGAACTGTTTGACTATTTCGCCCGCTTGACCTTTAGTTTTGTATCTGAGGTGATACAATTTTTGCGCATGTGATAAGTGAGGATGGTTTATGTACACGGCCGTGAACATGTCCCGGAAGGACGGCCAGTCTTCATAACCTCCGTAAAAGGTTTCTGTGTCACATGCGGGCACCTCGAGGTGGATGCCTGAACTTGCCTCTTGATATTGTTGCATTTGTGGCAGCTCTACTCTACTGTGGGGAGTAGGTGCAATTGCTTTTATTAACATTAATTGATCGGAGATCATAGCTTTCGTTTCTTCATATTGGTCTAAGCAGTTTTCGTATATGGCGTAAGCAGATAATTTAAAATCTTGTGGTAGATCTGAATTGTCAGAATCTACTATGGCGTCATGAGCCGCTTGGAGGCGGGTCCAAAAATTTGTAAGATTTTGACTTTTGATTTCTAGTAGCGATTCCGAGTTTTCCTGAATCGGTGAAGAGGCAAATATAGTGCAGTATCTTGTTAAACTGTCACTTTCTGAAATAAATCTAGCAACCTGTTTTGAGCGTGTAGCTCCAGGTGTACTTTGATTTTGTTATTGTTCATTATTATATAGGTTTTTCAGTGTGAACTGAATACTTTTTTAAGTATAGAAACGTTTTTTTGTCGAAAAACAACGGATTATTTGATTTATTAATACCGTTACTTATTTATTTGCTATTTAAATTTATTTTTATTTTTTTATTTTTATTTTATATGCTTTGTTTTCAAACCGCAATATTAATTTTAAGTATTTTCTACATATATAGGTATATAGGCACACCCTAATAATTGGACTTATATGTATGTTTGTATGTGCGTATGAAGTTGCTTATATTTTGTGCAATTGAGAGCTCGTTAGAGAGATCAATTCGCTTTTTGTATGCAATTCTGCTTGTTTTTGTTTGTCAAAGAACAAGAGATATTGCCGGATATTTGCCAATTCGGACTTTGAAAAGATATGTGTATATGTATGTTCTAATATATGGACATATAGTATATGTATGTATGTACGTAAGCTTGAATATATATTTTCCACATTAATAATTGTTGTCTACCTGAGCGTTTTGTATGTTTGAGTTTTAAATTAAAATAAATTTTGCAGCGTTTAGTTATGCGCTAATTTTGACTTTACTTTTTTAGTAAAACATGTAATCATAAGGTACGCTTCTATATTTTAGCAATAGAAGGAAAGCGCGAAACGGAATTATTAATCTGCAAGTATGCTCCCGTATGCACTTTGTTAATGTATTTGGTATATATTATGTAGGTATATAAAAGTACGAAATTTTGCATATATGTATGTATGTTTATTTTTGTCGGCATTCGGAACTATACAATTAATTTGGTATATGTATATCGATATACATATGTATATTGTGCCAAACGGTTTACCTTTTTTATATATGTACATACATATATGCATTTAATATATTAAGACCAAATAGTATGAATACGCTCACTTTATTTTCCTCAGGGGGCTTTTTAGACAGATGTTTGGTTGTATCTGCCTGTGCATTTAGTCCCACTGTCCATTATCTTCGGGATCCATCTGCCTACCTCCTTTTTGTTTTATTCTTTATGGTTTTTGTTCGTGTGTTTATGTGTTTAACTCTTTGCTTTAATTATCGCGCCCGTTTATTTTATTTTTATTTTTATTTTTATTTTTATTTTATGTTTTGGGTTTCGCGCCCGGTTAGTGGTTTAGCAAGGTAAACCGTTTTTATTTTATTGTTTTTGCCAAGAACTTTAAATGTCTTCTCGTTTTGTTTTACTGAAATGATTTTTGTCATTACAGCTTTGTTTTTTTTTCGTTTCACTGCACTTTTTTTATTTTTTGTTTGTATACGTATGTTTTTTTATTCCTGTTTGGGGCACTGCACTTTTTGTTTTTTTTTTTTGAACTTAGCACACTGCGCTCTTTTAGCTTGGTTGCGTTTTTTTTGTTTGTTTTATATTTTTTTTTGTTTTTGTGTGTCACTGCATTATGTTCCCGCACTTTATTTTGGTTCTTTTGTTTGTTTTATATAGTTTTTTTGTTCGCCACTGCACTTTTTTTGTTTTATTTTATACTGACACTTTTTTTGTTTCTGTCACCTCATTGCACTTTTGTTTTCTCCACGGCACTTTAATGTTTATATTTCTTTTTTACCGCACTCCGTTTGTTTTTTTTTTCAAAATGTTTATATTATTGTTATTATGTCAATTCATTGCTTTTAATTTGTCTGTGAATACCCGAAGGTGCCTTTCGTTAAAGCTCGAAGGACCATAGTTAAATGTTGACCAATTTATCGGGGAATACAAACCACTGTTTCCAAAAGTTTCGACCCGCACTCACACTCGCGAGAGCAATTAGAAGGAAAAAAAAACTAGTATATTTAGGAAGAGTACAATATATTTGTAATTGTCCTTTATTTTGTGCGATATTACATAAAATTGTGGTTTTATTAAGTTAATATCCAATTTGTTGGATCGCTGTAAGTCGGCGCGGGCGGAAGGCTGTCGATCGGAGTCAAGGAAAGTGTTGACGCGGCGCAGTTTGGAATCGAAAATTGATGTGCGATGAGTACATATATGGCGAATGTGTCTGATGATAGTTGACGTGCGAATTGTGTTGATCGAATTGTTGATGGGCGAACTGCAGCTGACGAATTGTGTAAACGAATTGTGAGCCCTTTCCCTTTTTTTCCATCCCCTTTGATGAGTGTGTTGATATACAGCTGTGGTGAGTTGAGTTGGTGTTGCGTTATGGTGAATTGCACTGTAGCATTAGGATGCTTCAGTTTTACCGAGTAGAGTGCTTAACTCATTTAAACAGTCTCTTCTGCCGGAAAATTATTTGACATCGCTGCTTCTAAAGGCATTTATTTTTCTTCTTGCACTTGTCCAAAGGAAAGGAAAGTTCCTATCAATGAACAACCATTTCTCTTGGACCAGAGAAACAGAAGAATTGGTCGCATTGGAAGTGTTGATCTACCTGAAACAAAAAAGATTACAAAGAAAAATGAACGTAAAGAAAAGCTTTCAAAACGTCGTTCAACATCAACACTTACCAGAAAAGTATCAGCTAGAACACGTGACCATTCAGATCAGCCAGACTCTCATACAGACGACAACAATGTAGGTGCGTCGCACATGGATTCTTCCAAAAATGATGCTGATGATGAATTTTCTCTTCCATCCTCTAAAACCAAACAAAACACACTAGTATTAGAACACACTGCTTTACCTGCCCAAAGATTTGGAGTAAGTGATAGAGCAGCGGCCTTGATTGTTTCATCTGCTTTTCTGGATGCCAAAAGAGCAGGTTTGATAACAGAGGATCAGGCTAGCTTTGTCACTGACAAATGCAAGATTAGTCGGGCAAAAAAAGGTGTTGGAGTTAAGCTCCAAAACACCGTAAGTATTGACTCTGCATATGGGCTGTATTTTGACGGCCGCAAAGGCAATACACGTACACAAGTCCGCAAAGGTGAAAAGTACTACCGCGACACTGTCAAAGAGGAACATATTTCTCTTATAGCGGAACCTGGTTGTCATTACTTTGGCCACGTCACCTCTCCTTCCGGGTCAGCTGAGGATGAGACGCAAGCTATATGGCAACATTTGCAAGACAATTCAGTTGATGTGGATATCTAGAAGTTGTCAGTGCTGATGGCACCAACACGAACACAGATTGGAAAGGTGGAATCATTCGGAAACTAGAAGAAAGAATAGGTAGGCCATTACAGTGGGTTGTTTGTCTTCTACATTTCAACGAACTTCCATTTCGTGCTCTTTTCGAACACTTAGATGGTGTCTCAAAGAGTACATTCTCTGGCGACATAGCTAAACTGCTCCCTGATTGTGAGAAGTTGCCTGTTGTCAAATTTGAAAGTTTTCCATCCTGCCAATTACCTTCTGAGGTTATTAATCCGACCAGCTTATCTCTATAAAATATTAGAAGCTGTTATTTCCGGTCAATGTTTCTCAGATTTAGCGTCGATGCATCCAGGTAACATGTGCAAATCTCTCTGGCTCACCTGTGCAAATAGAATTCTGAGATTATACATTTCTACTGACAAACCAACAAAGGAAATAAAGATTTTGGTCAAGTACATACTTACAGTTTACACACCTTTGTGGTTCTCAATAAGGTTCAACAGTTCAATCAAAGATGGCTCGCGCCATCTCTATGCTGCAATTCAAAGGTCGAGATACTTACCTGCTAAACTGCGCAAGGTTGTCGATTCATCCATTCTTTGCTCTTCCAGAAAACATTCTCCTTAGTATGATGACTGACGAACGGATAGAAGTCAGAAAGTTGGCCCTTGACCGTCTTCTGGCAGCCAGAGAAGCAGAGTCTGACACTGTATATGGAAGGGTTAGATGTAATAAAGTTCCACAGCTGAATTTCAAAGCTAATAATTATTACGATATGATTAACTGGAAGACTATTACCTTGACTGTTCCACCAGTCCTTTGTTCAGTTTCTAACGAAGAACACATAAAACGCTGTCGGGAGACACTGCAGAGGTATGGAAATTTAGTGAATTCCCCTCTCACACCGTGGCAGTCGAGAGAACCGTCAAACTGGTGACAGAGAAATCTTCTAAGGTTATTGACCCCCAATCTCGTGATCGTTTTATACGCTCTACACTGAAATCTAGGCAACAAGTGCCAAAGTTTAGTACAAAATCTGATTTTATCAATAAATTTGACACAGATTCAGAATAAAACAAGCCTGACATATGGTTGGTTGGTTGCGTTGGGCTTGGGAGGAACCCGAAGAGCAGCCACCTGCTCGCGATGGGTTCTGGGTGACCAATGCAGGTTAGCTGAGAGCTGTAACAATTTTCACCTTGCGCTGTGGCGCGCCGCCTTTTCGCTCGTAATTCGGGAATGGTTCGTTCGTTTCGGTAGCAAATGACGTGACAAATAACTTTTGTTTTATACATTTTGCCATGAGATGCGTATTGCAGGCGCTAGGTAGACAATTTCACGATTTTAGGCGAATTTCCGAAATTTCAAGGCCCGAGTTGGGGTTGAAGATGCAATCCGATCTCAAAACAAAAAGTTGCACTGGAATCAGGAAGTACTAATGCAACTTTTCCGTACTATTAGAAATCCCAAATCGAAAAAAGTTCGGAATCGACCCACCCTAGTGTTCATAGTTCCTTTGTGTCGAGCTATGTTCTTCACTGACGGCCTTCGGCCTTCGTCAATGCTAAATAAAATTTAAGTTAACGAAAATCGTTAAAGTGTTAAATAAATATTTGATTATTCATCAGGACACAAAGTATGGCAACACTGCTATTTGTCATAAATGTAAACATACAATTCCCCTGAAAGTTTGTACATATGTGCCAAATAGTTTTTAAAGTATATTTATTTTCATAAAAATATACAATTAGGGTAAATTTTGGATATATGTGAATGTGCACAGTGTAATTAAATATGTATTACTTGAAAAATGTGCGAAAAGTGGGTTCAACATAGTGAAATAACGAGCATTACTTTTACAACTTTTTTAACTTTAAAAAGAAATATCTCGAAAAGTATGAGTCTGAGGAGGTTATATATGTATACATTTTTTAATCCTACGGACCTCTTCCATCCATCCGTACCATCAAAACGCGGCGCCAAAATAATCGTTGATATTGTAATAGGGATTAACGGCGACAAGGGACCTCATCACAGACAGCGGTTTCACAAATATTTTGTGAGCATCTAACCCTGCAATTTTAAGTTTTTATTACAAATACAACTATGTATTGGCAATTAATATACTAAAACTTACGGTCGTGGTACAATATGTGGCTTCAGGAATTTTATAGCCTCCAACAAATGCCACTGCCTTTGGATTTCCATCCTGCCTGCCTGAGGGGGCGTTAGCCTTTCGCACTTCCCTCCCGTGCCGGTTACGAAGTGTTAGCCATCTACGGCGACACATTTCTCCTTTATAAATATAATTATTTATTATTAACAATATAAAAAGTTGTAAATAAGAAAGCAACTTCCCACTTACGTTCATATCTCTCCCGATTTCATTCCACAAGGCATCTTTTCTCGATTGCAGCTTATAGTATGGACTGCTCATCCATTGTTTATATATTTGCACATGTATTTTCCTTTTTGAATAGATCGAATAAATTTTTGGTTTGACGTTTGTTTGAATGGCGTTTGTTTACATTTGAACAATGCTGCCATTGCTCAATACGCATATATAGTTTTGAGCACATCTATGTTTTCAATTACAATTTTTTATAAAATAAAATATCAAAACTGTAAAGAAACTATTAAAAATAGTTTATATATTTATAAATAATAGTATTCGACTCTGATTTTGTGTTATTTTTAGAAAATTTCAAACATATTGAAGACAACTTTTATAATTACTTCAGTATATCGAGAGAGCAATCAGCTGACACGTTTCTACGATAAAAATCCAAATGCCGTGGACTCCTACGGCAAAGAGGAAGGGAGTAGCGTTTTTGCTGATCACTTACATTGCACTCCCATAAGATAGGTCGTATCAGCTGATACGAGTTTACGTTTTGGCTGTTCCTGCTATAAAAATCATATAGTTTTAATATTCATACGAATATGACATCAACAGCCCTCCAGTTATGATCTGATCGATTCCGACAAATTATCAATTGAATATCCAAATGCATATACGTATGAAATTTCATTCACAAAGTTTACCTGTGTTTTAGCGCCATGCAAATCAATCCGCTGTAATATACCGGGAAAAATATGTTTTAGTATGGTAAAATGTCCTTGTGTGCGTGGGCAAACAATTTTTCATGCAGAGATTAGTAAAATTGCAATGCATTTTTATAATCTTACAACCAGTTGCTAGAGAGTATTATAATATTTTTTACCTAACGGTTGTACGTATTACCTAAAACTAATCGAGATAGATATAGGATTATATAGAGTGAATCAATAAAGTTTTCATGCACCTTTAACGTTTATTTGTTTCAAAATTAATATATTTTGTGTTTTTGAAGTTATACTTCTTATAAGAGTTCGGAAAAGGTTGCGATAGATTCAGGTTGCGCAACCTTGCTCAATATGAATCTACGCAACCTTGTCTACGAAGTTGTTCGAGCAGCAAGCGAAGCGGTGACAATCGGCGATCGCTTGTTCGTTTCTTTCGGCACAGCTCGGCTTTTCTACCAACAACACAATGTTGCCATGCTTATGCTGTTGTTGTTTTTGTAGAACAATGTTTCAATTTTTGGTTGGTGACATAATCAATTTAAAATAAATTCTGTTGGGATTCGAACCTACCTGCTCGTCGTCTCTTTTGAAGCGCTTACCACCAACACTACCATTGACACTTGAATTGCGTTGTTCTAATTATGGTTTGGTTATGCACGAAAGAAATATACAATGGATCGCCGATTGTTACCTCTTTCCTTGCTGCTGCTGAGCATATGTATGTTTGTATGCTTGTTCATTATTGAAGTTATACTCCTTTTTTTTTCCTTTGACGTTTGTTTGAATGGCGTTTGTTTACATTTGAACAATGCTGCCATTGCTCAATACGCATATATAGTTTTGAGCACATCTATGTTTTCAATTACAATTTTTTATAAAATAAAATATCAAAACTGTAAAGTTTTAAGTTTTCTAGTTTTCTTTCATACAAAATGATATGCATTTCTTGGAATATCGCTAAGAAGTATAACTTCATCCGAGCGTAGGGACTCCACGCACCTTTTTTTTATATCTATTTCAAAAGATGCATATTTAGCATTATATATACATAATATCAGAGTAGCTTATAGTGGATATTTCCCTTCCAAACCCACCAAACACACAGCAAAACCTTCCTGGCCGTCAATCCCGGCTTGGCCACTGTTTGAGACGATTCACCGGCTTTCGATCACGACCGTTTTCGCTTGATATTGTTGTATGCAATCCATTTTTCGTCCGCTTCAAAAATGGGTCGAGTTCGTTTCGTTTTAGCAGCATATTGTAGGCGTTGATTCGGTCCAGAAGGTTTTTTTGCGTCAAATAATCCGGGACCCAGACATCAAGCTTTTTTGTGTAACCAGACGTCTGCAGATGGTTTAAAATGGTTTGGTGACTAACTCCCACCTTCTGGGCGTTGTCACGAGATGCCATATGCCGGTCTAACTCGATGTTCTGAATGATTTGATCGGTATTCGACGTCACAGGTCTTCCGCCGGCTGGCTTATCAATGGTGTCGTTTTTGCCCGCTCTGAATCGTCGAAACCATTCCCCCGCAGTTCGAAGTGATAAAGTACCATAACCCAAAATACCATTAATCTCACAGAACGTTTCTTTAGCGGATTTACCTTTAACGAAGGAAAACTATAAAATAGCGTGAATTTCGGCGTTAGTGAACTCCATGTTTACACGTCTATACCTGTTGAACGCCATATCCAAACCAAACATGCATAACTTCGTTTTGTAGGTTATGTTAAGACCTTTCAAAGATGTATAGTATTGCCAGATACGAGCTCTGTAGCGCTTTATACATAGCCGCGAAATTCAAAAGACAAAAAGGCGGAAGGGAGAGAAGCTAATATATATAAATGATCAGGATGATGAGAACAAGTTGAAATCCGGTTGACTGTCTGTCCGTCGGTCCATCCATGCAAGCTGTAACTTGAGTAAAAAGTGAGATATCTAGATGAAACTTGGTACGCAGGTTCCTTAGTACAAAAAAAATTTCGAGTTCCGACCACCGCCACGCCCTCAAACCGTCATTAACCGAAAACGTATAAAGTGTCATAACTAAGTACTAAATTAACCGTCCGGTCAATGACCAAACTTTCACCTTTCGTTCAATGACCGGGTACCCGGGTACCCAGGTGGAGCAGATGTAGAAATCGTTAGTATACTAAATAAAATTGTTTTTCTGTGTAAGTTGGCTACTTGGCATAGGAAATAACTATAAATGAGGACATATTCTATAGTTCTCGTTGAAATAACGAAAGCGGAGTGACAAGGTCTATGTATATTTAGGTACCTATCCCCTTTCCATTTCGGACGGAAAGAAATAACGAAAGCTGAGTGCCAAGGTCGATGGATATTTAGGTACCTATCCCTTTTCTATTTCGGACGGAAAGAAATAACGAAAGCTGAGTGCCAAGGTCTATGGATATTTAGATATCTATCCCCTTTTCATTTCGGACGGAATGAAATAACGAAAGCTGAGTGCCAAGGTCTTGAGTATATTGATAATTATAACGTATTTTATGTAATATAAATTGTGTATTTTTTTTTAATAGATGATGAAATTGCACCCAATAATGAAGATAATGAAGAAGAAGGAGAAGATAAAGACGAAGAAGATGAAGAAGGTGAAGATGGAGAGGATAAAGATGAAGATGAACAATGTTAAATAGAAGCGACGTTGTCTGGACTAAAAGCAAAAGATGGCACTCAGTGGGCTGCGACACCACCAAGTGAACATCAAGCTGAGAGACGTAATATTGTGCGAGAAAGATGTGGACCTAATAGAAACACCAACTTGTTGTCTAATCTAGACACATTTAAATTATTTTTCACACCGGAAATGGCTAATATCATTATAAGCCATACTAATAAAAAGGCAATCTCAACGTATACAGCATGTAATGAAAAAAATCCAGAAAAAAAACAATTAGAGTGGAAAAATCTCGAGCTGCAGGAATTTTATGCATTTTTTGGCTATTTTGATAACTTCTGGCGTAAATAATTCAAATACTGATAATGCAAGGGAAATGTGGCAGCCGTATTCATATCCATTACATCGCGCAGCAATGAGTATCAATCGCTTCTGGAATATTATTCGTTTTATTCGATTTGAGGATGCCAATACTAGAGCTCAGCGCTTAGAAAGTGAAAAAGCTGCTCCAATACGAGACATTTGGACATTGTTAAATAGTAATTTAGCAACACATTATAAACCAACAGAATACCTAACAATCGACGAGCAACTTTATCCATACCGAGGTCGAACTAGATTCACTCAATATATTCCATCAAAGCCAGCGGAAAATTCGTATCCACTTACTGGACAGCTTTACACTGGGAAATCGAAAGATGAGCGTGAGAAAATGTTGGTGAAAGAGTTGTTAAAGACTTGGTGGCACCATAGAAAGGATCCGGTAGAAACATTACAATGGATAATTTCTTCACAACTCTGCCACTAGCAAAATTTTTATACTCTCGCAACAATGTTGCTAACGAGAGTATTATAGTTTTGTTCACATAACGGTTGTTTGTAAGTCCTAAAACTAAAAGAGTCAGATATAGGGTTATATATACCAAAGTGATCAGGGTGACGAGTAGAGTCGAAATCCGGATGTCTGTCTGTCCGTCCGTCCGTCCGTCCGTCTGTCCGTCCGTCCGTGCAAGCTGTAACTTGAGTAAAAATTGAGATATCATGATGAAACTTGGTACACGTATTTCTTGGCTCTATAAGAAGGTTAAGTTCGAAGATGGGCAAAATCGGCCCACCGCCACGCCCACAAAATGGCGGAAACCGAAAACCTATAAAGTATCATAACTAAGCCATAAATAGAGATATTAAAGTGGAATTTGGCACATAGGATCGCATTAGAGAGGGGCATATTTGGACGTAATTTTTTGGAAAAGTGGGCGTGGCCCCGCCCCCTACTAAGTTTTTTGTATATATCTCGGAAACTACTATAGCTATATCAACCAAACTCTATGGAGTCGTTTTCTTCAGGCATTTCTATATACAGTTCAAAAATGGAAGAAATCGGATAATAATCACGCCCACCTCCCATACAAAGGTTATGTTGAAAATCACTAAAAGTCCGTTAACCGACTAATAAAAAACGTCAGAAACATTAAATTTTACGGAAGAAATGGCAGAAGAAAGCTGCACCCAGTCCTTTTTTAAAAATTGAAAATGGGCTTGGCCTCGCCCACTTATGGACCAAAAACCATATCTCAGGAACTACTAGACTGATTTCAATGAAATTCGGTATATAATATTTTCTTAACACCCTGATGACACGTACGAAATATGGGTGAAATCGGTTCACAACCACGGCTTCTTCCAAAATAACGCTATTTCGAATTCCATCTGATGCCTTCTCTGTATACATAATATATACATTAGGAACCAATGATGATAGCGGAATAAAACTTTACAAAAATACGGTATTTGAAAAATATATAAATGACGTATAATGAAATCTCGATTATCACTTTATCATGCGAGAGTATAAAATGTTCGGTGACACCCGAACTTAGCCCTTCCTTACTTGTTATTATCTTGGAACTTGACGATTGTTGGTACTCTGAAGAAAAATAAAGCATACATTCCACCAGCAATGGCTGTTTCAAAAACTCGAGAAGAATTATCCACTGTGTTTTGCTTTCATGAAAAAGTAACTCTATGTAGTTATGTGCCAAAAAAAAACAAGGTAGTAATTATGCTATCATCAATGCATCACGAAGCAAAAATTAGTGGTAGTGCACAGAAAAAACCCGAAATCATCGAGTTTTATAACTGGTCCAAAGCTGGAGTAGACACGATGGATAAAATGCTTGGTAGATATACTACAAAAAGGTTAACTCAACGATGGCCTCTAGCATTTTTTACAATATTCTCGATATTGCCTGCCTTGCAGCATATATTCTGTATTATGAGAATAATAAAATGCTTGTTAAAAAATCGTATGAACGACGCTTATTTTATCGGCAATTGGGCAGAAAGCTGTGTACTCCATTTGTTGAAAATCGTGCGAATAATGCACAAATTATGAGGCATTTCTCAACGAAAGTGGCGATTGAATCTCTTCTTGGTCGAGCAGTCAATCTAAATGTACAGCCAACATCATCTGTATCATTGAGATCTCAGAAGCAGCGCGATTCAACTGGAAGGAAAAAGATTACTGGTGTATGCTATGAATGTCTTCACAGTGAATTCAAAAAACGTCGCAAAACTAGAAAAATATGTTCAGTATGTGAGAAACCTATTTGTGATGAACACTGTATTACAACCACGACATGTGAAGGATGTACAGAATAATTTAATACACTTTAATTGTTATATAGCACTGTATCATAATAAATACAGCAATATAAATAAACAAATAATAAGAAAATAGAAAATAATATTACTAAAATACATTTAATATTAAATTATTAAATAATTAAAAACGGAGTTATTTTGTTCTTACTAACTATTTTTTTCTCAGCGGGTACCCGGGTACCTGGTTATTGAACGGAGGGGGTATCAAGTTTGATAGCTAATAACTTTTATTAAATAGTTGATTCTAAAAAGTTTTGATGAAAAATGGGTGTTAAATAACTTTAAATTTGGGGATCCAGGCGGCCATACAATTTTTTTGAGGAGAAGTTAAGAAAAATTGACATGTAAATTGAAATGGATACCCGGGTACCCGGTCATGGACCGGACGGTTAAGATACAAAGGATCGCACTAGCACGGGCCATCTGTGAGAAGATTCTTTTGAAAAAGTGAGTGTGGTTCCGCCCTCTAAAAAGTTAATTGTACATGTCTCAAAAACCGCTTAAGCTACAACAACCGCATTCGCTCAGCACGAATTTTACAAAAACTTCAACCGATAATGTGAAAACAGATAAAATCGGATGGAGACCCCGTTCACTCCCCATAAGCTGCATTTTCCGCCTATAAATTGTTTGAAAGTTACGAAAATGTAATTGTCAGTTCGGCTGACCAAGTATTGTCATCTTTCAATATCATGCTTAATTTTAAGGCGATTATAGCGCGGTTACATTTTACTTATGCTGACAAGCGATCAGTCTATTTCATTGATCAAAAAATGTCAACTCTTAGGAAAGGAATACTTATAATTACTGAGTTTTACGACGAGGTTGAAAAGAAATTGACTTTCATAATTAAATGAGAGCAAAAAGGAACTGATGGAGTCACTTTGGCAGAAATATAGGCAAGATGAACTATGAATGTGCGATATCATGTTTTCGTCGCAACCTAAATATATGTCTAATGCCTTGACATTAGCACAAGAATTGGAAGCAAAACATAATCTTTGCAAACTCCTTCTACAGTAGAATGGATGCAGCTCAGGTGGGAAAAATAGTGGAATGACAGTTACTCCACACCACTCACCTCATTATAAACAAGTGGAAAAAAATAATTAGACCCGGGAACCTCCTTGAATGTTGATCCTACTGTATCACACTACCGACAAGGAGGGAATTATCATCCCAATTGAAGAGCTAAGCGGGATTCTGCCAGCCGAATGCATTCAAAAACTTTAGTTAAAGGCCGGCGGCCTATAAGGCCTCACACTCAGGAAAGGGAAACAATAAAAAGATTCGGTTGAAAATTGTAATGTTAACACAATGTGACTTTTTACAAGAATTACATTTTTTAGACGTAGGTCGCTCCTGCGCTATATAAACAAGACACTGGCAGGGCGATTGTGGAAATTGTTAATGAATACCGGGGCGAGAAAAAATTTTTATTTAACCCAACGAAAATTTTATTTATTTTATTTATTTATTTATAATAATTCATATAACAAAAAGAGTTTTATTATATAAATACATAAACGCAGCACTGGCTACGAGGCATTCAGCCGTCTTGTAATTATAACTAGGTGAAAAATTCTAATTGCTAAGGGTTAGTAAAGATGTAAGTTGCTTAAATATATTTTAACAAATCGTTGGTTTTTAAGAATCTATATACAATCATCACGTTTTTTTCTAAAGGTTCACTTAGTAGTTTTATGAGATCAATGTTGCCAGAGTTGTGGGCTGTTGGGTGAAGCATCGGACAGAGTGTGAGTAAGTGTTTGATAGAAGCGGTGTCATCGCAAAGGGGGCAAATGGATGGACTTTTACCCGATAGTAAGTGGGCGTGTGTTATGATAGTGTGTCCAATCCTTAATCGAGTATACGTCTTCATTGCGCTAGTTGGAACTGTTGACGAGTAGATTATACAATTTCTGGCTGGGTTTATGACCGCGTAGTGATGTTTAAATGTTTTCCATTCGGTTGCGTTTTTCTGATGCCTTTTGTGCTTAATAAGGTTAAGAATATCTTGCTTGGATGATACGTACTATGTTAAGGCAGGAGTTCTGGCTACATTTTTCGCAGCGAGGTCTGCAAAGTGGTTGCCTGTAATACCAGCATGGCCAGGGATCCACATTACTTGGATTTTCTGAGGGGCACCAATGACCGCGTCCCTGATAACGTCTATTATGGGATTGCGATTGGAAGGAGACGTTATTGCAGACATACATGATTTGCTGTCTGTACAGATGAGGAACTTTCCTTTAGTCTTTTTTGCGTAATTAACTGCATGAAGGACAGCAGATCCTTCAGCGGTAAATACAGAGGTCGTTGAGGGAAGAAGCCAATTGCAAATAATTTCTAATGTGGCAGAGACAACTGCTAACGAAGTGGAATCGGTGGACTTGGAGCCATCCGTAAACAATAACTTCCAGCCATTATTTGTGTAATTAGATTCCAGTTCAGCAAAGGTTTGTTGAAAGACTTCGTTTGGTGTGTTTTGCTTGGACAAAAACATAAGCTTATTCTGTAGTATTTTATCATTGATCAGACAGGGAGGATGTCGAGTGGTGAATTTGCGTGTTGCGTTACGTAAAATATTATTTTCTGCAGCAAAACTTAAGCATCTCGAAATAGCCGATTGTATTCTTGGAATTTTTTTTTTTTTGGTGCGTGCGTGATAGTTGTATTTAGTAATGGGTTGGTGCTTTCAGCCGTTTTCGCAAGAATTTGAAGCGAAGAATCTATAATTTTATTTTGAATAGTTGGTAAACCAGATTCAGCCATTATCGTTTTTATTGGCGAGGTTGGAAAGGCCCGGAGACTTCTCCGTATTGCGCAATGGTAAGGTGCATTTAAAAGGTTGGTACTGCTTTTGGAGCAATTGCCATAGATGGGGAGCCCATAATCTATTTTTTTAAGTTAGCAAAGCTCTGACAACATTGACTAGTGTGTTCGGATGAATAAATGAATGCTTAGACGAGAGATATTTAACAATATTTAATCGTGACTTTAACGACTTTCTGACATATTTACAGTGAGCATTAAAATTATAATAAGGGTCAAAAATTAATCCTAGTATTTTCAGCTGTGTTTTAAATTCGATGTTAGTTTGGTTGTGGGTTAGTGAAATACCGTTGCAATTTTGCTTCCTACATACATGAAGAATATGTGTTTTGTCTAAGGAAAGTGAAGCACCAGACTCCAGTGACCAAGTCTCAATTCTTTCGAGTATATTAGTAAATAAGGATTGAGCTAAATTAACGTCAGAGACTTTTGTGTAGATTAGGACATCGTCAGCATAGCTCTGGTGCTCAACTCCTTTGTAATTTTTTATCATCCTACTAATATCATCGAAAGCAATGATAAAAAGGAGGGCTGAAAGAGGTGAGCCTTGCGGCGTACCACTAGAAAGCGGGAGTGTTGAAGAAAGAAAACCATTTACCTTGACTTTGAGTTTTCTGTTTGTGAGAAAGTTAGTAATAAAACGTATCATATTCTGGCCTATTTTCCATTTTCTTAGTTGTCGAATAATAATATGGGCTCCAATTTTGTCGAAAGCTCTGTGAAAGTCCAGAGATAGTACGGACACGTGGTTTGGTTTTGGCTGGACAAAGCGTTAGTAATGAAGTAGTCTAGTTGGATTAAAGCATCTAACGTGCCTTGACCTTTTTTGTAGGCGACTTGATTCGGTGATGTGAACTTGTTTCGCTGAGCATACCACATCAAGCGGTTAGCCACGATCTTTTCCAAAATTTTGCCCATACATGGAAGGAGGGAAATCGGCCTATAGTTAGCAAGTGCATCGCAGGATTTGTGTGGTTTAAGTATTGGTATGACCCACCAGTATTGAAAATTTTGTTATAAAGTTTTACCAATCGGAGCTTGAGGCTTTTTGGCATATGTCTGATAATTGGATAAGAAATTTTATCTTGCCCCGGGGACTTACCCTTAACGGTAGATGCAACGAACTCGAATTCAGACAGTGAAATGCTGGTTTCTATTTGTTTAGCAGAAAAAAGAAAGAGGGGAGACAGAGTAGGAAGTGTCGGACAGTGTGGTGGTTTTAGAGGTTTGAAACTGTGTGCTGAATGAAATATCTGAGCTTGTTTCAGAATAGTGGTTTGCAAATAACTCGGAAATATCGGATGGATTGGTTACCAAACCTGTTGGCCCCTTTACGCATTGAATGGTTGATTTCTAGAGCACTCCAGAAAGTTTTTTTAAAAAGCGTTCCATATTAACTTAGGACTAGACGAAGGATTTATTTTGCTTGTGAAATCCTGAAAACATTTACGCTTGGCCTGTTTCGCGGAGCGACGGAAAAGAGTATTGGCTTTCCTGTAAGATATTAAGTTGACTAGTGATCGAGCGCGTTTGTATTCATACCAAGCTGTCTGTTTTTTTGCCCGCAATTCAGCGCTTTCTTTATTCCACCAAGGAACACTCTTTGAACTTGCTGTTGGCTTTGTATGAGGAATGCTAACATTCGCTGCTGAACGGATAATTTTTGTTAACCTCGCACTTTCTTGGTTAGGGTTGTCAGATATTGGGGTATTATTGCCATTTATCTCGCAATGTGTCTGAAACTTCTCCCAATCAGAGTAATCAGTTTTGAATACCTTATTTATTTTGTGGTTTTTAGTTGTTGAACCTAGGTGCAATTTTAGTACAATGGGGAAGTGATCGCTTCCATGCAGGTGATCAGTATACTCCATTCGCACTCTGTGTAGCAAGTGTGTCGGTGCACATTGTAAGATCTACATGGGAAAAAGTGGAGTGAGTGGAAAAGTGTGTCGCGGATCCGTTATTCAAACATATTAAGTTAGAGGAAAGTAAAGCGTCTTCAATGCATTTGCCCCTCTTGTTGGCTATTGGAGAGCCCCATAGTGGACTCCATGCATTAAAATCACCAGCGAAAATTAAAGGAGTAGAAGCTTGGTTGATTAATTGCAGGATGTCTGTACTGGAAAAATGTTCATCTTGTGCAATATAGGTGCAGATAATGATGATTTTTTTAACTAAGATAATTTCGATCGACATAGCCAGCAAGTTGGATTGAATGGTATTAATTTTGTGTGGAATATCTCTTCTTATGAGAGTCGCAATACCTCTTTTACCTGTGCTAATATGTGGAAGATTGTGAAACATGCCAATGTACTGCTTAGGAGTAAAAGCCGACAAGTTGAAAGAGATGTGAGTTTCATTTAAGAGTATAATAGCTGAGGAATGATCTTGTATTAATAATTGAAGCTCATTGTAATTATTAGTGTAGCCGTTTAAATTCCATTGCAATAATGGAATCATAAGATCTATGTAGGAAAAAAAGAAAAAGGGAAACAGAAGAGAGCTAGAATATCAACTCGTATGAGCAGTCAGTTGAAGCTGAGTGTCACCAATTGAGTACTAGTTCAAAAGAGAGTAAAGGCTAAGCGTATTTATTCAGAGTCAATTTCTATTTGTTCAGTATGTTGAGTAGAGTATTGATTATCGTTGGAATTGCTTGTTGTTTGAAAGAGATTTTCGTGATTAGGTGGATTAGACTGCACGGTAGTGTTGGTAGTAGTGTTGTTGAAGACAGTATATTTATTAAGCGAGTTTAAGGAGTTGTTTAAGTTAGAAATGAGAGAGGCTGTTGTTGGACTGAAAAGTTTGGGATTTAAGAAAGAGGCTTGTTGGGTACAGTTGTCGCTGATATTTTTAGCTGAATGTGAGACGTTGTTGTAGTCTGAACTGATCGATGCAGGCTTGTTGATGGAAATATGTTTGTTGTTGGCGTTTGATGAGTGATTTTTTCTAGTTAAAGAGTTTATTGATGAGTTGGGAGCAGAGGTGACCTCTGCGTTTTGTTTTGATGTACTAGGCAAGTCATTGTCGGCAATTCTATGAGTATTTTTAGATTTTGTGAAATTGTTGATGGCTGAAATTTTTGTTGGTGTGTTGGATACAGAGGATACCTCTTTTGTAGGTTGAAGCACATGTGCAAAGCCAGCAGTGAGGGAAGGGAGGGAAGTATTTTCTCTATACTTTTTAAGGGCTTCGTGCATACTGCACTTTTCTAGTGTCTTTATTTTTAAAATTTCTTTGGTTTGCATATACTTTGGACACTTATAGTCCGAAAAACGATGCTCGCCAGAACAATTCGCACACATAACTCGGATGCAGTCATTATCGTGTGGAGAAGGGACATTGCAAGTTTCGCATGTTGGAGAACCCTTACAATGTTTTTGCGTAAAACCCAATTTTTGGCATGACCTGCAGCGCATTGGATTAGGCACGTATGGTCGCACAGAGGTCATCCTCCATGCGATGTTTATTTTGTTTGGAAGGGAATAACTGTTGAATGATATTAGCATAACACCAGTAGGCTTTATAACATCTTCAACTTTGCGAGTGAACTTATAAACCGCGGAAACTTCGTAAGAACTCAGTCCTTCTATTATTTCGCTTTCAGGCACATCGTTTAAAAACGGTGCATAAATGGTGCCTTTGTTACAATTAAGATGTTGATGATAGCTAGCGCTAACAGCGCCAATGTTGAAAAGACATTTCGTTTTTATAAACTTTTCTGCTACTTGCTTATTTTTCACCTAGCAGTAATAGGCTGCCAAATCGCGTAATTCACTAATTTTGTTTATATCTTTGCTCACGGTAAGTAAGGCATTGTAAACACGAAAAACAAGAAGCCTTCGAAAGGGGTGTAGAATTCTCGTCGGATTTAATCACAATATACTTTGGATCATCACTTTTTATTGGCGGTAAGTCAGGAAAAGCATCTTGCAGTTTTTGATACGATTTTTTACGTTTTGGTTGGGGACCTTGGGCCAGCGCAGCAAACCTGTTGTCCCCGAACTGGAAGCCCGCCGGAGGCATAGTGGAAAAGTTATAATACACTGATATAAGTATTGGATTGTATTTCTCACTTAAAATAAATATTAATCGCGTTACTTAAGTAAGCAGACCATAGTGCAAAAAAAAAGAACACCAAAAGAGAGCTATATGAATAGCTATAAACTCAGAGAAACCCGCTAACTCAACTGCTCAGTACGAGGTTTAGTCGGTGACTGAACGAGAATTTTAAGGGGGTTAGGAATATAGAAAACTCATTTAAAGTTAGATACATCCACGGTACTGCCGTGATAAATGAAAGGTGCTTAATTAACGTGCTCGGACTGCTCCTTTTTACCATCTTTCCGAACTTAAAACCTTTGATGAGATTATTGAGCTTGACTTTTTGAAGGACGTTGACGCAAACACAGATTTCCGAAAATGAATCTTTCACTATAAGGGTGGTGAAGAGAAAGGGCTTACGAAAAATATTTCTTTTATATTGGAAAAATATTCAAAAGTTTTCGAAAACCCAAATGAAGTTTTGCCGTTTAACACAAATGTAGTAGCCACCATTAGGACAGTTGACAACGAACCGACTTATTAAAAGGCATACCCTTACCCGATAGGCGCTTCAAAATTTATAAATCAGGAAATTAAAAATTGACCACGAAATGGAATAATTCGTTCTTCTCGATCTCTATATAATAATCCTATGTGGGTTGTCGACATAAAAGGGATAGACGAGAACGGGAGAAAGAAGATGGTAGTTACTTTTAGGAAGCTGAATGTCAAAACAGTTTTTGTCAGTTATCCTATTCCAGATACTTCGGTTATTTCAACTAACATGGGGAAATCGGCATTTTTCACAACACTGAACAAGTAAAGGTTTCACCAAATTAAGTTGGCGGAGAAGGACAGGAAAAAGATTGCCTTCTCTATAAACAATGGGAAGTACGATTTTGTAGACTTCCTTTCGGACTGAAAAATGCCAATTTTCCAAATGGTGACGTTGACGGCTTTCAAAAAAGTTAAAAGAATTTTATCTTCTAAGGACGTACTTCTGCTACACCCTGATCATAAGAAAACAATGATTTAACAACTGACGCTTCAGCACACGCTATTGGCATATACTATCTCAAGACAATAGGCCGATAACCATGATTTCGAGAACGTTATCAACGGCCGAAGAGAATTATGGTACCACTGAAAGAGAGCTTTTAGCGATAGTTCGGTCACTCCAGAAGCTGCGAAACTATTTGTACGGAGTAAAACAGCTGAATATTTTTACCGATCATCAGCCTTTGACGTTCGCTGCCTCGGGTAAGAATCCAAACACAAAAATAAAACGCTGGCAAGCATTTGTGTATGAGTTTTTACTTCAACTCCATTATAAACCCGGTAAAGATAATCATTGGCTCGGCAGTACATTAAAGCAATATAGCAGCACTCCTTATCTGTTAACATGCATAGTGAAGAATCTCTAACAGAAGTTATTTCAAAAACGAAAAACCCTGTTAATTCATTTCGAAATCAGATAATTCTTGAAGAAAGAAATATCACAACCAGAAAGACAAGAATTATTTTCAAGTCAAGGATAAGGCATCGAATTACATTTAAAAATTTTGGAGATCTACTAGAATTGATTGGTCAATGCGCTAATCCTGATGTAGTTAACGCTATTCATTGCAGTTTGCCTATTTTGGGCAAATCTCAGGATGAGATTGTGATGAATTTCTCAACAATAAAATTTCGTCACACAATGAAAAAAATTAATGATATTTTTAACGAGGACGCTTAAAATTAAATACTGACAATTGAACACTATAGGGCACTTCGCTCTATCCAAGAGAATATTAAACAGCAATGGAACAACTACTATTTTCCAAATATGCGGAAGAAGTTAAAAGAAATTATTGCCAACTGCAAAATTTGTAAAGAAGCCAGGTATGAAGTCTTTTCTTAAGAATAATTTTGAAGCAGAAATTTTTACAACCTCTCCTTTCCATAGTACAACAAATGGGCAGATAGAGAGATTTCAGAGCAGCTTAACTGAAATCGCTAGACGCACTAAGCTAGAATAAGCTATATGTATATGATACAATTGATCTATATAATACGCCTTGTTACTACGAAATACGATAAATCAATTCATTCAGTAACTGGAAGGAAATCTATCAAGCTGAATTTTTCTATGCCGTTGCACCTTAAGACCGAAATAAAATCAAATTAATTCAAGCTCAGGAAAATGAGATGGCAAGGGGCAAAAGCGGTAAACTTACGAGATTTTTCGAGCCTGGAGATAAAGTTTATGTTAGGACCGATAAAAAAAATTGGCAATCGAAGTTTTTACGGAGAAAACAAGATTCAAAAGGATCTACAATCCACAGTTTTATTAGATAATAGAAAGGTTCACAAGGGTAATCTTGGGTGGCTTTCCAGTTGAATGGTAATTGAGCACGTAGTGATAAGAATAAGGCAAATTGCAGAACACCTAGAAAAGGTATGTTAACCCAATTGCCAAAAGAACAACTTTAAGGTGCCAAACTTCGCTTTTACCGTTAACGACATAAAAGAACTAAATCCGAAAAAGGCATCAGGACACGTGCTCTCCTTGCTCTTTAATGCAATTCTTGGTTTCGGATACTATCCAATTTCATGGAAAAATCGCAGATCAGCATGATAGATAAACCTCGTAAAGATCTAACACAGTCGTCTTCCTACAGACCCTTTCTAAAATATTTTTATAAAAGTGTTACTATCAAGGATGACTCCTTTCCTCCACGAAAATAATATCATACCAACGCACCAATTCGGTTTTCGTGCTAAACATGGCACATTAGATCAAGTACATAGAATTACGAACGAAATCAAGAAAGCATTCGAGCACAGAGAGTACTGTTCAACTATTTTTCTAGATGTAGCTCAGGGGTTCGATATGGTCTGTCATGAAGGTCTTTTATTTAAGTAATAGGAAATTTACAGTTAAGGTAGCAGACTTCATATCAGAAGCTGGTGAGCCTCAGGGTAGCCTGCTAGGCCCAACTCTGTACATAATATATACAGCAGACATTCCAGCAGCTACTAACGTATTGACATCAACTTTCGCGGATGACACAGCTCTAGTAAGCCGTAACAAATGCCCCATAAGAGCATCAAGAGTATTAGAACAGCACCTAACTTTTGTGGAAGAAATGCTAGCCAACTGGCGTATAAATATTAATGAGCAAAAATTCAAGCATGTTACATTCTCGCTAAGACAGGACAGGTGTCGGACAGTTAAAATAAACAATGCCCTAGTATTCCAAGCGAATGAAGTAACTTATCTTTGGATTCACCTAGATCGAAGGCACTGAAGTTAAGAGCAGCTAATTTAATTTGGCTTTTAAACCAAAATTATAAACTTAGCCTAAACACCAAAGTCCTGTTGTACAATGTAATCATAGAACCGATTTGGATGTATGGCATTCATCTGTGCGGTACGACCTGTGCAACCAAGATTGATACTCGCATTATACAAAGGTTTCAATCTAAAATGCTTAGAACAACCACGGGTGTACCATGGTACGTGCGTAATGAAAACATTCATAAAGATCTTGATATTCATATGGTAAAGAAGGAGATACAGGGCAGCAGAATAAGATATATTTCTAAACTTCGCGAACATTCAAACCCTTTGGCCAATGCCTTGGCCAATTCCTGCAATCAAACGCGTTTAAAAAGAACTGATATACCAGCCTACGAGAGAGCAACGTTCTACCAAAAAAACTCAACTACATGCTTGAGCTTCTTTAGTTTTAAATAGATATAAGATTTACTTATTGCTAGGCTTTACTATATACTATACTCAGAGAACGTTTGTCATAGAGAAGGTTCACGTTTCAGATATCGTAACTTTTCGCAGGGGTACTCGGCAAAGATGAGGGAGTTTCACCACAGGCAAATTATAAGCGTGTTTCACCAGAGTTTTGCATCAGGTAACAAGAAAATAGCAGAATTGAGCATTTTCAGTGTTAAATGAGAAAAATAATGCTAATTTCAATGTAAAGAAATGACGCCTACGGATTCGTTTATTTTCTATGCGCAACCGACTCTGCATATAATTTATAGATGATCGGTATATATTTGGTATCAAAGCATATACTTAGTATATAAGTGTTTATATATGTACATACATATATTAAAATTTACCTACATATGTATTTCATAATGATTCCATTAAATCATTAAAAATATATAATAAAGTAAAGTTTGTATTATTGACCAAATAATTAATATAAGTTTAAGGTAATTAGTTTTAAATTTATATGTAGTACATTTGCATTAAATGTTTTGATATGTAAACAAATATGAGAAACCATACGCATAATGTTTGTAAATTTGTCTACATGCAATATATGTATGTATGTAAATATATGCACGAAATGGTTCATGCGAAATCTCCGTTGAGACAGGCAACCAATTGCCGGGCCTCACGTTTTGTGGAAGGACCGACGCGACGTCAAAGCGCCACAACATTGTATTGTTGGTAGAAAATCCGAGCTGTGCCGAAAAAACAAGCGAACTGTCGCCGATTGTCACTGCTTCCTTTGTCGCTCTAACAGTTTTACCAACAAACTTGCGTAGATATAATATTTTAAAATTGACAAATATTATAAATCGACAACAGCTATGTTGCTACTCCACTGTGAAGAAACATCAGAAAGTTGTTAAATTTATGATTTTTAGCTTTTGCCACCGTCGCGAAAAGACTCTTGTAGGCAAAGGAATGCTCGGAGAGATGTAATGGTGTTTGTTTTTATGAATGAAGCGAGTTTGCCTGTTGAAAGTGTGTTTGCGATCATGAATGAAAATGTTGTTGTTATGTGTTTTTCTACAAATTTGGACATCGACTATTTGGCTGCCATATTGACTTGTGACGCTAAACATGCTATTTGAGACAATTGTTGTTTTTGTAGAACGATGATGTAGTTTTTTATGGGTGACATATTTACATGTATACGCATATGTGTATGTAGGTTTGTGTATGCATTATTTGTGTGCCAATGCCATACGCACATACTTATGTAAGTATTTATGTCTGTACATATAGCAGCGCGCACATGTTACTACTGAATTCGCGAAAGCGAATATGGTCATGGTACATGTGAATATATAGTACATAAGTTTTGAATGATAAAATATACGATTTATGTACATTTATCACTATTGTAATATATTTAATTTTGTTAATATATTATGATAGTTTGTTATATACATATAGTTCATATAATGAAGTATACACATAAGCATGAATATATCAAATATAAGAAATAATTAAAAAAATAGGCCTTATTTTCACATTAACTACGAATATTGCTTTGAAAAAGTTAATTAATTCAAATGTATTCAATTGCACCTGTATTCATAAATATGCACAAAAAGAATTCATATGAATACACATGTTTGCATATAAACGTATAAAAATATAAGCAAAAGAGCTAAGATATGTCTGTAGCAGCAATATACAGTTCTGAGCATAATTTTTATTCAATGCTCAGCTCTGTTCAAGCGCAACTGTTAAAATTTTTCCTGCCGAGCTGGCTCCCTCATCTCGACCGAGTTAGCCAAAAATATTTTTACGTTCTCCGCGCCGTGAACCTTCTATATGATAAACGTTCTCTGGTATACGATTGCATTCAATTCTCAATAGGTTCTAAATTCCACATTGCTTTGAATCATATTTTTTGGTCACAATAGATGTGGAAATGTCAAAACAGTTGCAAATTTTCAATAAACTAACAAAAGCTAATTAAATATCAAAATGGATCCGACTTTGTTATTTTATTAGAGCTTTAGTGAAAGTGATTGGGATGAAAAAATAGTGCGAAAATAGCTAAGAGGTCGAAAAAAAAAACAAATTATGAATCGTTGAACCAGGTATTAATATCTTAAAAATACGGGGGAGAATTTTAGAATATGACAAGAGAGGAAGGTATCATTCCACAAAAGTGGAAAGATTGGCTAACGTTTCTGCGGCATTACATAACATAACATCTGCATAAAATTTAAAATAAGTATGACCCTCAAAATTGCGATTCTGATCACACGCAGGAAATAGTCACAGAGATAGTGAACCGCCTTACCGTAAAAATAAAGAATACTTTAATAAATTTAATTTGAAAATATAGTATATGTCTTTTTTATATGTAAACTGAAATAAAACAATTACATTCATCGGTTTCTTGTTTTTGTTCCTTATTACCAAAAATTATTAAAACAAGTAAGGAAGGGCTAAGTTCGGGTGTCACCGAACATTTTATACTCTCGCATGATAAAGTGAAAATAATTTACATATTTTTTTATTTTGCTGTAAAATTAATTAGATTAGATCAATTTGTGTACTTTGAGCATTGAATTGTATTTTCATTTCCTAATGTATATATTATACAGAGAAGGCATCAGATGGAATTCAAAATAGCGTTATATTGGAAGAAGGCGTGGTTGTGAACCGATTTCACCCATATTTCATACATTTCATCAGGGTGATAAGAAAATATTATGTACCGAATTTCATTGAAATCGGTGGAGTAGTTCCTGAGATATGGTTTTTGGTCCATAAGTGGGCGGCGCCACGCCCATTTTCAATTTTTCAAAAAAGCCTGGGTGCAGCTTCCTTTTACCATTTCTTCCGTAAAATTTAGTGTTTCTGACGTTTTTGGTTAGTCGGTTAACGCACTTTTAGTGATTTTCAACATAACCTTTGTATGGGAGGTGGGCGTGGTTATTATCCGATTTCTTCCATTTTTAAACTATATATGGAAATGCCTGAAAAAACGACTCTGTAGAGTTTGGTTGACATAGCTATAGTAATTTCCGAGATATGTATAAAAAACTTAGTAGGGGGCGGGGCCACGTCCACTTTTCCAAAAAGATTACTTCCAAATATGCCCCTCCTTAATGCGATCCTTTGTGCCAAATTTCACTTTAATATCTTTATTTATGGCTTAGTTATGACATTTTATAGGTTTTCGGTTTCCGCCATTTTGTGGGCGTGGCAGTGAGCCGATTTTGCCCATCTTCGAACTTAACCTTCTTATGGAGCCAAGGAATAAGTGTACCAAGTTTCATCATGATATCTCAATTTTTACTCAAGTTACAGCTTGCACAGACGGACGGACGGACAGACGGACGGACATACGGACGGACAGACGGACAGACAGACATCCGGATTTCAACTCTAACCGTCACCCTGATGACTTTGGTATATATAACTCTATATCTGACTCTTTTAGTTTTAGGACTTACAAACAACCGTTATGTGAACAAAACTATAATACTCTCCTTAGTAACTTTGTTGCGAATGTATAAAAAGACGTGTGGCACTCGGAGTCTACCTCGGTAAAGCTTTTCATAGCATTTGGTATCAACTTATGCAATTATAATTATTTATTTATTTTATTCATGCAGTATTTCTTTTTCTTTGATACTATTTCAAGTTACACTTTTTGAGCGTGGTGACCGATAAGAAAACAAATTTTTCTATTAATAAATAAATAAAAAGTTAATACTGTTTAAAATATTTTTATTATTTTACAATACATGTGGGTTTTATTATCTTACAGTAGCTATTGGTTATTTAGGAATATTTATCATTGAAACTATAGATTTCTGATAACTGAAATAAGAAACATAAGTTTGCGACTTAATATCCTCTAAACCTTGAAAATACCGCGTCAATGGTGGTCCCATATTTTGTTGTGGACTCTTGTGGATTATTCAGTCATTTTCAAATTCAATGTTTTTGATAGAAAAGTTGTCAACCGCTCTGATTTTTTATCAGCGAAGTTAATGTTGAAATCGCCAGCCAAGATAAGTGGAAATTTATTACCATTTGCACCAATTTTCGACCCTTCTTCAGTGTACTCCAGTAAAGTGCGATGAATGCTCTACCTCGTCCAATTTTGGATTCGGAGAAATGTAAATTGCTACCACAACTATTTGTAGGCCATTTCTAAGTTTGCATAAGCACGCACAAATATCTCCAACAACTGAGCGCCTAACATTAACATCGCTAACGTATGCATTATTTATTTCAATATTCGGAGTCATAATATAAGTAATAGTATCACTTTCATTTTGGTAAATAGCTACCCCACCTTTTGAAACAGTATCTCGTTTGAATTGAACAATACAATTAAAATTAGGTATTTCAATCGGATTATCATGCGTCATGCAAATTTCGGTAAGAAGTAACATATTTGTTTGTCTCGTAACTGAATATTGTAAATCGTATTTATGACTATTTAGACTTTGGCAGTTGAAAGTCATTATTGAAATTCCATTTCTATTACTAATGAATTCTAATACACTTTGAGCTATCGCCTGAACACTATTTAAAGACAGTCTTTTGAATTTTTGCAACAAAAATGCAGTCGAAGCAGCTTGCTTTCGATTATGATAAAACTTGAATGTAGAATTATCGTTTTTTGTCGTGATATACAATTTTTCAATATTAGTCACCCGAGAGAGCGCAACATAAACGAGTTTCTGAGAATGTCCTTTACTATACTCATATACTATTCAAAAGTATTCGTCAAAAGTTCCACCTTGCAACTTATGTATAGTTAGAGCAAGAGCTGAAGTTAATGGAAAATGTTTGCGTTTGGCTACATATTTTCTATCCGATGTTAATGAAATATTTGCTGTTCGTAATTCATTGGGAACAGCGAGATTGCCAACTCTGTTTTGCACTGCTAGAGCGGTTTCTTTTTGCCTTTTTTCCTACCCACTTTATTTATACCACAAAATTCCAGCCAAACTCTTATTAATGTGTTACTTTCATCAAATTCTAGATGTACCAATTTCCCAACAGCACCATTGCACAAACCATCAGAAACGTCGATGTTAGTTGTAATAACATAATGCTTTCCAATGACAAAAGTAATGTGATAAGGCAGTCCTCCAGTGTCAATAACAGATTTTATATGTAATTTAAGTCTAAAATTAGCTTCTTTCTCAGCACTTTTAGCGCCAATAATGACGTCTACGGACATTGAAAGAACTTTGTTTTCACATTGGCTCAAAATCAAATTGTTTTAAGCGGCAACATCTTCATTTTTAAAAAATAAACGAACTCCATGAGGATATAATGTAGCAACATCCTCTCTTTTGAAAAATCTCGATTCAATAAGTTGAAACTCATGCTCATCTAGTACATCTCCATTACCTATTTTTGTGGTGAGTTGATAAAATTTTAATTTTCTCCATAAATGCGGTCCAATCATGCTCGTTCTGACTGTCTTGTAAATTGGTGTCGATCTTACTGGTGGCAATTGCCGTAAATCTCCGATAAAAATAACATCTATACTTCCGAAATCTGTGTTTTTGCCTGTTATTTGTTTTAGACGATTATCAATTTTATGTAGAAGTTCTCCACTAACCATGCTAATTTCATCAATGATCAGTACTCTGACATATCTGAAGAGAGATCTATACAATTGCAACGTTTTTGATGACAGAGTCAAAAGTTTTGAAAGAGGAATTTTGAGCGCTGTATGAACAGCTGTACCGTCAATAGCTTTGCCGGTTGAAGCACATGTAATATAGGCATTGCAGTAACCATCATTATCAGTGAACCTATTGTAAATTTCCATAATCAGTTTGATAACGAATGATTTTCCCGTACTTTTCCCGTACCTGCTGGTCCCGTAAAAAAAAATTGAAATTTTGTATGAATTCATGCATAGTACTATTTACAGTCAATTTGGACTTGAATATTTAATAATTTTATTTGATTTTTACATAATATACTATACTAATAGTATTAATAGAAATTGAATTTATCACAACAATAATAAATACATACATACATATTTCGGCTATCATATTAATCTTATTATTTGCTCATATGTATACGCATGTGGGCGTTCAGAAATCAAATCATGATTTTATCACTTATACCACTTAACGATTTTCCTGCTTATTTAAGGAAAAAAAATCGTTTTTTGGTCTGCACGACCTTCTCGTTCTAACTTTATTTTAAAACTGAACTTTACAATGTTCTTAATCTAAAAGCTTAGCTAAATGCACCGGGTAAAACATAATTAATTCCACGAATTCGCAAATTTAGGTGGCGCGTGTGCTGACAGTGCATCTGGGCAGTTTTGTGGGAAACATTGTGTAACTTGAGTCCCATATCCGCTCTACCTGCATTTGTAAGTATTGCTGATGAATTATTTTATTGTTTCGGCAATGCTAACATATGCCATGTTAACACTTCCCCTCTTAAAAACGTTCGTCCTCGAGCGTTGTCAAAAATAAGATAAGTTGTTGAAATTTATGTATGTTGGCTGATCATTTGGGGAATCTTTGATTTGATTCATCCTGAGGTTTGTTGCCGGGATCTGATTAGCATCGCTATTGGATGAGATGATTATTTTATTTTGTTGCTGCCTTCAGGAGATTTATTCTTCGAATGTTACTTATGTGGAGTTCTTTCAAAGCTTCTAGTGAAAGTAATTCAGTTCTATATTTCTCAATTGGTGCGGGTTGCAGGACTGCTGGGTTAGCGGGAAGTGGAATTAAATCGAGGTTAATATAAGTTTGACCATTGATTTTCAGCGTTGAATTATGGAAATTGATGAGCTGCGTTCCTGACAAGTTTTTGATCGTTCTGTCAGCATCTATATGTCCTTGAAAGCCATTAAGTAGTAAAATTCCGGTTTTTATTTCTTCAATTTGTGGAATGTGGTGCCCGTTACTTTTGGTGCAAGTTGAATTATGACTATTGATTATTCTAGGTATACAGGTGTTATTACTTATGTTAATTACTTGATTTTGTTTACAAATTTCAATTTTCTTAAAGCTATCGCAGTTTTCTTTTATTCCATATATTTCTTTTTTTTTTTTTTTTAAATTTTATTATATTCAATATTAATAATAGATTTATCACATTTAAGAACAGGTCTTAATATAATTTCTTGGAAATTTTCCTTAAGAGTTAGTGGTATTTTTACCAGATAAAAAATTTTCATATTTTTGCTAACAATATTAGTATTCGATAATTCTAATGCCTCTTCCGCATTTTTAAATGGAATTTCATCATTCTCTACTTTTTCTAAAGCAATTTCAATTTCTTTTTTATTTAGCAATAATGTATTCAATATATCTTTTTTCGCCCATTGTATGGCGTATTTTACGTTAATCAATTCTTCTTTTATTAGTCTTATTCTGTTTTGTAAATTAATAATTGTATCATTTTCTACATCCGAATCTTTTCTTATATTATTAAAAAGTTTATTTACTATTTTAGTTACGTTATTTAATTTTTCGTTAAAGATATCATTTATAATTACTTGTTTATTATTATTATTATTAATTTCATTTAGGTTACTGGATATTATTTCCAGATCTTCATGATTAATTAATCCGATTAATTTCCAAGCCGTTCCCAAAATATTTATTGATCTCTAGATCTTTTTTCAACCGGCTTAATAGTTTCTAAGATTTGGAGGGATTGGATTAGTTCGTGCTCTAGGGTAGGATATAGGATAGTGTCTTTAGGTATGTCCGAGTAAACGAATTTACCAATGTCCGTCAGAAATTGGTCGTCTTTGTTAAGGTCTATTACATGTATTAGTCTAAAGGCTCCGTTCTGAATTTTTGCTAGTCCGTCATTTATTGTAACTAATTGTGCGTTCGAGTAGTCGTAGATGTCCGTTGTCGCAGTGGCATCGTAAATTAAAAGACATCTGAAAGAGAGAGGTTAATTTTGATTTTTAATATTACTTTTGTGGATTATTTTTCCTGATTCTGTTAAAATTGTTGAATTTCTGTCTTCCTTTACTTTTTCTTTTCTAAATTTTGGAGAGATTTTCGTACCTAATCTTTTGTTTATTTTCACATAAATAATTTCTCCTGGGTGGTAAATTTTTATGGGATGTCGTTTTTTGTTATGATAAGAAAGGTCTTTTACTTGCTTGTTTTTTAATTCCGAGATATTTTCTTCCCTTGCTTTTTCGAATTGATTTGGATCCGTGGAGACTCTTCTACCGAAAAATACCTCTATTGGTTTCTTTTTCGTGGTTGAGTGAACTGTATAATTGTATTCGTATACGGAATTGTCAAGGAGTTCGGCGAATGATTTGAAATTTCGTTCTGCTTTTAAACAACGCATTATTTCCGTGAGTGTCGAGTGAAAACGCTCTACTTGACCATTAACGGAACTTGCATATGGCGGTGTTTTAAAAATTTTATGTTAAGTGTGTCTTCTAATAAAAATTTTATAGTTGCTGAGTTGAGGGATGTTTCATTGTCAAATACGACCGATTCAGGTACGCCAAATTGAAAGAGTAGTTCACGAAGAGGTTCTTTAACATGCTCTATTGCTCTCGATTTCAGTATTTTGGTTTGCGCATATTTCAAAAATTTGTCTATCGCTGTTAGGACTATATTTTTGCTTGTTATGTAGATATCGATATGTAAAATTTGTCCTGGATAATGGGGTATAGGCGTTTCACCTAATTCTGGTTTGCTAGGATGACGATCGTACTTATTTTCTTTACACACTGAACACTGTTGAATTATGCTATTTATTTTTTTCGTCATTGATCGGAAGTAGAAATTTTCGAGGATTTGAATTTTATTTTCTTGACCGTTTCTATGTGCTCTTTTATGGGTTTTGATTATGATTTCTTCCTGTTCTTGTTCGTTTGTCACGTCCTGAACTTGGAGCTGTGTGAATCGGATTTTGTAATTGCTAAAGTGTATTGGGTATATTTCTTGAATTTTCCCCATGATGCATTCATCTGTTTTTATACAGTTAACTACAGAGGGATTAAGGTATCTTTTGAGGCGGTTTATTAGTATTTCTGAATCGTATCCTGGTTCTTCTAAAATGTGTCTGTGGTACGTAGGGAATACTATTTTAAACTGATAGCTTGAAGTCGTACCTATGTTTAAAAATAGTTGGTTTTTAAAAACGTTTGTAGGAGTTTCTACATGAGAAATTAAATTGTCAGAAGAACTCTCGTCGCTGTGTTGGGTTATGGATAAGGAGTTTATTGGTTTGGGTGGTGGCATTCTTGATAGAGCGTCGGCGACAACATTAGTTGTACCTGGTTTGTAGTGGAGTTCATGATTATATTCCTCTAGAATGGATTTCCAGCGTTTCATCTTCGCATTATTGTTTTTGTTACTAAGTGCCTGTGTTAAAGGCTGATGATCTGTAGATATCTTCACTTTGGCTGAGCCATAAAGGTAGTTTCTAAAATTGTTTCAGGCCCATATTATGGCCAAAAATTCCTTTTCATTTGTAGCGTATGATTCTTCTGTTTTATTGAGAGTTCTGGAAATGAAGGCAACAGGCTTTTTATCCTGTGAAAGGACTGCACCGATGGCATAATTTGAAGCATCGGTAGTCAAATGGAATTCCTTACTGAAGTCAGGGTATGAGAGTACAACATCATCGGACATAAGGGATTTTTTAATTTTGTTGAAGGCATCTTTTGCTTCATCATCCAATTCAATATTTATTTTAGCGGATTTGTTTTTAGATATACGTCCCTCTTCCCCTCTTAAGAGTATCGTTAAAGGTTTGGCCAACTTGGCGTAATCCTTTACAAAGCGGCGGTAATAGCCGGAAAGACCTAAAAATGAGGAGTTGCTTGATGGTTTCGGGGTAAGGTATCTTAGCTATCGCTTCCACCTTTGCAGGGTTTTTTGTTATTCCCTTTGATGAGATAATAAAACCTAAGAATTCGACTGAGTCCTTAAAAAAATGGCATTTGTCCAACTGTATCTTCATGTTGGCTTCTTCAAGCGTTTTAAAAATTTGTTGCAGATGGAGGGCGTGCTCCTGTTCGGAGTTGCTGAATACGACTATGTCGTCAATATATACGTAGCATTTCTTGCCAATATGATGACGAAGGATGTCATCTAGAGCGCGTTGGAATATTGAAGGGCATTTTGAGTCCGAATGGTAATCTCGTAAATTCGTATTTACCATTATTTATTGAGAAGGCGGTCTTCTCAGTATCGGATTCCTTGAGTGGGATTTGGTGAAATCCGCTTTTTAAATCTAACACGGAAAAGTATTTATTGTGTCCAAGTTGAGACAGTACTTCGTTAATTTGGGGTATTGGGTAGCGATCTGCTACAGTAATTGCGTTAAGCTTGCGGTAATCGATTACGATTCTATACTGTTTATTGCCTTGGGAGTCGGGTTTTTGCTACAACCCAAACGGGTGAGTTATACGGTGACCTTGATGGCCGAATAATACCATCATCTAACATTTTCTTAATTTAAGATTCTACTTCGCTTTTTAACGCCATTGGATAGGGATAATATCTTGTATATACTGGGGTGTCCTTATTTGTTCTAATTTCGCCTATGACTTTTGTAGTATAAGTGAGTCTATCGTTAGGTTCTGCAAAGAGTTGTGAAAATTTTTCCACTAAGTTATTGATTTTGGTCTGTTGATTTTGTGTCATGTGATCCTTCTCGATATTAATTGCGTTTACTGACTTCTATACAAGCTGATTGATCTTTACTGTAGTATTACCTTTTATTACCATGAAATTTTCTTTGACATGAATAACAGCTTCGAGATCTTTAAGACTGTCATTTCCAAGGATACCATGAAACGAGCGCAATGATGGAAGAAGGTAAAATTTCAAATTGGTGTCTGCGTTAAAAAGATTTATAAAAGTGTGTTCCTTTATTTCAATGTCTCCTGCTATTGATTTGGCGAAGAAATTTGTTTAATTTTTAATAGGATTGGGCACGATAGAAGGTTGTATGTAATTTTTCGTTGATCCAGTATCTATTAGAAATTTCACTATATTTCCACTCTTCAACCTGCATTGGAAGTAAGGCAGCGAAGAGTGATTCATTCTAAAAAATGTAAATCTGTAGTGTCAATATAGTTGTCGTCCTGTCTTTCCTCATCATAATAGTCAACGTCATTATCTGTGTGTTGGTCAGTTGGCGTCTGAGGATATTCCTCTTGATTTGGGCTTTGCACGGGGTCTGAATTTATGTGGTAATTCCGCTGTATTTTGTTTGGTACTGGCGGGTTACCAGTCGGAGGTCTTTTGTTGGTCGGGTCAACGGGACGTGGTCTATTCATGTAATTGATATTTCTGGTACGCTGCGATGGATCGACATCCATCGGTTCTGGTCGCGGTAAGGGTTTTTGTAAAGGTCGCGGTGGTGGATTATTCGGTTGTTGCGTATATGGGGTTAGCTGTTGCTGGTATTGATACTTCGGTTGTTGCGTTCTATAGGGCATGGTTGGATTCAACCTTTGCTGGGGTATGTATGCCAATTCTGGGTAGAATTCGCTGTTAACCCTTCTGGGGGGAAGGGGTGGACGAATGTCCTGGCCTTTTCTAGCTTGGATATTGCTGTTTAAGGCGTAGAGTGAACGGTAGTTCTGATTCTCTAGTTTTAAACATAAATGGAGAGCCTGAGGAAGATCCGCTGACTCCTTCATGCCAAGTAGTCTGGGTAAGTCTCCTCTTAACCCACGAATGAAGGTATCGAGGGCTTTATCCCTATATGTGCGCGTTAACAAATGTACGGCTTCGGCGCCGGCTTCCATGCATCCTAATTTGTTAAGGATCAGAGAAAGGTGAGAGTACCTTCGCTGGTAGAATTCCTGGATTGTGAGGTTACCCTGCACAAGTGAAGTCATTTGGTACTCCAGTGTACCCAAATCGCGCTTATCTGCGTAGTGAAGCGTCAGACATCTGGTGATGGCCTTCCAGTCGAGCGGAGTATTGTATGACTCCAAAGCAATGTCGGCATTGCCTACAACCTTATTGCGAATGACATTGAGGATCCCATAATATTTGGGGGTTCCTCTTTGTGGTTCGTAGATCTGGAGGATCCTATCTACGCTCTTCTTCCAGGAGTTGAACTCCCCTGGGTTTCCCGAGAATTCCCGGAGACCTCTCACTACGTCCGGTATCTTGTCTAATTCGCTAACGTTATTTGCGAAGTTGGAGTCAATTGAAATATCGGAAACATCTGAGAAATTCGCATTTGGATTGAGGGCGGCTTGAACTAAGTTTCGCCCTTCTTGTTTAAAAATGTTAATTATAACCCCTGTTATTATACTCATCAGTTGGTCCATGTTAAATATGTTCGAGGTGGTAGGAGCTGGTTGAGGAGGGAGTGTGCTGAGCACGGGTGGTCGGACGAGGTTTGAAGGATTAGCCATATTTCTTAAATATGTTTAAAAGTTTGACTTGAATTTTGACTGATCTTGCGAATCTAATTTGTTTAATTTTTATTTATTTTAGTTACTCCTTCTAGGAAGGAGGGCTTTTCTATCCTGGAGGGTCCCGTAGGATTCGCAGGATTAAGCAAATATTATATTTGATGCGAATTAAGTTATCGGCTGTACGAGCCCTTATTTATGAATAGGATTATTATTGCTTTTATTACTCCTTCTGGGAAGGAGGGCTTTTCTATTCTGGAGGGTCCCTGGTGTTGGGAATCGCAGACTTAAGCTATATTATATGGTTTGGTTTTAGTAAGTTATTGGCTGTACAAGCCTTTGTTTAATTATATACGTATTTATGTATATTAAAACTAGGATGTCTAAAACTAATTAGTTGTATATATTTAAGTTTAAGTTCTCTTTTTTTTAAAAACTGACCCTGGAATATTTTATACGCATTTAAACGTTCTTTTCCAATTTAAAAAAAAAATTTTTTTTTTTTGGTTTTAAATTAATTTTCTTCCTTTAAATTTCACTTGTTACCTTCGTTTTACAATTCCAATTCAAATAATTTTTTAGATAGTTTCGCTAAAAATATTTTTTCTTCCACTTTCAACAAAAGCTTGTTAATTTCTATTTAGTTCCACTTTTTTAATTCATTTTCGATATTCACTATTTTTGTTTTTTTTTTAATTCACTTATATTAATTATAATAGATGACTTACATTAGAATTCTTAAAATAATGGTGCGGCGGCTGATGTCTAGCATCTCCTGTTTGTTTCCTACTGAGGGGCCCTTGGTCACCGGGTTCTGGGACCTAGTGCTGATGTTCCTTCGTCCTGGCGTTTGTTGCGACGTTATGGACCTGAAGTCCGTGGTGAGCCGGTTTCCTTGTAGACTTTTATTTTTAAGTCGTTCTTGGTTCACGGTAAGGACTTTACCGTGTCCTTTTTTCCTGCACTTCACTCACGATTTACTACTAGGCCCCACGTTGGGCGCCACTTAACGATTTTCCTGCTTATTTAAGGAAAAAAATCGTTTTTTGGTCTGCACGACCTTCTCGTTCTAACTTTATTTTAAAACTGAACTTTACAATGTTCTTAATCTAAAAGCTTAGCTAAATGCACCGGGCAAAACATAATTAATTCCACGAATTCGCAAATTTAGGTGGCGCGTGTGCTGACAGTGCATCTGGGCAGTGCTGTGGGAAACATTGTGTAACTTGAGTCCCATATCCGCTCTACCTGCATTTGTAAGTATTGCTGATGAATTATTTTATTGTTTCGGCAATGTTAACATATGCCATGTTAACATACATATTACATGTGCGCGCATGAATCTGCATGTTCATACATTCATATATTATATACTTATATGTACATACATATATTTGTATACACTTCCGAACAAATAATGCACAAGCATGCATACATACATATGCGTACACATGTGAATATGTCACCAACAAAATATTGATTGACCGTGACAACGGAGATGCGAAAAAGCGTGCGACACTTGTTATTATGAATGTACATATGTATGTAGATGGCTCGCATTTGCTTTCGTAAACATACAGACAAATTTGCCAAAGAAATAATATATGTACATATGCATGTGTCGTGGAGCGTGAGGTTTTTTTCGTTACGGAATTTCTGGATTCGGTCTCCGCGCTCAATGCCCGCGATAGAAGCTATGCAATAGCTTAAAAAAAGTGAACTGTCAGTTGACAGCTGGCAGATGTGAAACATCGAAATAATTTTATACAAGTAATAGGTTAAAAAGTACAGATTATGACAGGAACTAAATATGGCACACAATGATAGAATGCAATATTATGAATTTTTTCAAAATGCAAAATTTGATCCAAATATTTGTTTAAAATCAACTCAACTCAATTATTTTCATCAGTGACTTTCGTAATAGTTACATTCGAAGTTGCCTCTGACGGTATTACTGTGACAATTGGTCGATGATAACTGAAGTACTATATGTTACAAAAGTATTAGACATCACATTATCAAGATATCTAATAAATACAGCATCTATTGTTGTTCCATATCTTGTAGTACATTCTCTCGGATTGTTGTTTATTTCCAACTGAGATTCTTCTTTGAGGAACGATATTATTGGCATATACCCATATACATACATAGATATGATTGTCGCCGTGGCGATACCGGCCGTGGATACGATCACCACGCTATACCTATATTATTATTATTATGGAATATATGGGCGATACGCAGTCTACATATATGTAGCAGAGAACGTAAAATAATAGAGAAGGTTCACGATTAGGGATATTTCACTTTTGGGATATTTACTGTTTTGGATGAGCGTGTTTCACCACATTTATCATCAGGGGACACGAAAATAGCAGAATTGTGCATTTTCAGTGTTAAATGACAAAAGTTATGCTATTTCCGGTGTTAAGGAATGTACGCTTACAGATTCGCATATTTACAATGCGCAAACGACTCTGCATAAAATTTATATATGTACATTTAGTATGTAAGTAATACTATTCCTTTTGAATTGGTTTTTTGAAAGTTTTATTTCCCTTGGTAATCCCAAGGGCAGCCGGTCTCAGCGAAAGAGTTGAAATAACTGACTACATAAGAGCGACGTTAGCTTCTAAATACCTACACTACTTTGCCCTAACTTTAGTTGCTGCACGTTATTGGCCGCGTAACTTCTTAGTTGCTTACACTAGCAACTGTTTACCCAAATCTTTGCTGTCTTGCGTTTATTTTGTTGTTGTCACGCGCAAGGCTAAAAGTGTTCGATCAGCATAATGGCCGGATGCATACTTAATGCGGTATTGAGTTCTTATTAACGTGTAAAGTTGTAGACGCGCCGTCAGCGAATTCGGTGCAAGTGATATTTTTGCCGGATGTTTGGTTACCTGTGCTAACTTGTACATATGTATGTATATTTTCTTTATATTTTATATCAAAGTACACAAGCATGCACTTACAAATTGCACTATTTCATGACGAATTCCTTAACATGTTTGGAAATATAATATATAATCAAGTCATGCATGCATTATTAATTAAGTATTTAATTAATGTAAGTTTAATAAGTTATATATTTACATATTTATTTGCTGGGCATTATAAGTTTGATGATAAATTAAAAGACCAAGCGGTCGCGCATATTCCCGTACATATGTACTTATGTAATTATGTGTGCATGTAAGCAAATATGACAGACCATACGTTAATATTTGTACATTTGTCTGCACACAACTTTGTATGTAAATGTGTACACTTATTGTTTCAAGTGCTGAACACATAGAGCGCGACAGGCAGCAGCAGCACGACAGTGAACTGAAAACGTCGTTGTGCATCTTACTACATGTATATTTGTGAGAAGCAGGAACAGCACAATGACCGGCATGTACACAAAACAACGCAGTTGCCCATTTTGTATGTACAAAATTTCGTTGTGGCCATACTAATTCCTTTCACTTCAATGAAATTTTAATATTTTGTTCAAAGTGAAATTTTTTATGCAAAAAACAAGTAAATAGGTAAATATTTTTGCTTTAAATTATCAATTGTTATTACAAATGATATAATAGAGCTATTTTATACTTTTATTTGTAAAATAACTTCAAGTTTGTTGGAGCTGTGAATAATTTTACATTTTACATATTAGTGGCATCACCACTTTACCTCATCTGTCTATCTTCCATTCTACTGTCAACTCTACTGTCGTTGGCAAATATAGGATTAAATTGAAGTTAGCGAGAGAGACAACTGTCGGCCTGCAGTCGTGTAGTCGTGCATCTGTCAAAATAACAGTGTCCGTAAGAACGTGTGTATTTTAATATTTGACAGATGTAGTTTGCAGTCTGTCGCGCTCTATGTGTTCAGCACTTCATGCGAAATCTCCGTTGTCACGGGCAACCAATGGCTGAATATCACGTTTTGTCGAAGATACAACTGACGCGACGACAAAGCGTCACAACATTGTGTTGTTGGTAGAGAATCCGAGCTGTGTTCAAAACACAAACGAACTATCGCCAATTGCCACTGCTTCCCTTGCCGCTGTAACAGCTTCTCCAACAAACCAGCGTAAATATGTATGTTTATGTACACAGGGCTAGCTTGGGCTACTGTGGGGGTCAGCAGGTGGCGGATAGTTGAACGGCCTCCAGATATGAAGGTTAGCTGCGAATAACCAATAAGCAGACCCCGACCAAAGCAGCAGGCACGGAGGGTATAGCTTAAAACATTATATCTACCCGATGAAGTCTCTGTGATGGGGCGAACCGACACCGCCCAAAACTACATGTCAAACAAAGAAAAATCCCGGGAGCGTCGGCCTCAGATTGAGCGGCTCACTGGGCAGCGTCTGTCTCCAGGTGAGGAGCGGCTGAACTGACCAACAATAAACAGAAATTGGAATAATTCTTACAAAACGGATACCAGATTCTAAGCCCAGTAAGACTCTGGTGAAAATCTACTGGAAACGGTTCTCAAAATGTATACATTGGTGCTGACAGACGCAGCAGCTGTTGAACAAGACAAGCAGCAAGAAGTAACTCCTATGGCGAGGAAAACAATTACTGGAGGAAATATGTCAGCCTTTTATCAACTCGGCGAACAGATTGGCAATCTGGTTACCATGCTTGAGGATGGAAAGAGACGGTCTATCCACCAGGCCATGAGAGACACGATGGGACGGATAACCTCATTATATGAGCTAGCTGCCTCTGAACGTGCAACTAAACCGAACCCCTGTGAAAGGAGGGAAAATACGTCCCAAACTTCGCCGTGGTTTGTGATTGCGATGCAAGCGAAGAGGAAGCTTGAAAACAAAAAAGAAACGTCAAAGAGTAAGAGACGAAATGACTGTGGTAAAACGCAACAAACGCAAATACCTGACAGTGTAGCCCTTCCTCCGGAAGATCAAGCACCTGAATGGCAACTGGTGAAAAACAAACGTAATAAACGAGAATTGAAAAAAGTAGAACCAAAGATCCCAAAACGGATGCTGAAGCGCACAGAAGCCCCAGTGATTTCGAAGACCAGTGAGATGTCTTACGCAGATATGCTAAAGAAAATGAAATCAGACCCCAGACTTCAAGACCTCGGTGACAGCTTGAGCAAAGCAAGGAGAACGGCGAGAGGTGAACTTCTGCTAAAACTCAAAGCGAAAACGAAGGAGCCTTCTAAAATCCTTAAGGAACGCGCTATAGAGGTCCTAAAAGATATGGCAGAAGTTAAAATTCTAGCACAAGCAGTTACGCTGGAAATTAGAGATTTAGATGAAGCAACGACAGCCGTGGAAGTATGTGTGTCTATAAACGACAAATTTTCTGAGGAAGAGAATGTAGAGCGAAGTGCTATCAAATCCATGCGACGCCTCAAAGATGAAACGCAAATTGCCATTATTAGAGTCCCCTTGACAATATCAAAAAAACTCCTAGACGCAAACAAAATAAAAATAGGCTGGGCTAATTGTATGGTCCGGGAAATTATCAAACCTGTCCGATGCTTCAAATGCTTTGAGTTTGGCCATATATCGCGCAGCTGTAATAGCAGCAGAGATCTCACCGACTCTTGCTATAGATGTGGAGAAAAGGGGCATGCCGCAAAAGGATGCAGTAAGGAGCCATTATGTCTCTTATGCCCTCAAGGCACGAATAAGCACCCGACTGGTAGCTTCAGCTGCCCAGCTTATAAAAAGGCTGCTGCAAGACCGCAATGATGAGGTGTCTTCAGTTAAATCTAAACCATTGTTCGGCAGCCCAAGCGCTATCGACGAAAACCGTTTTGGACCATAACACAGAAGTACTATTACTTAGTGAATCATATAAGCCAAAAACCCCAAAAAATGACAATAACTGGGTCGAAGACAAAGACTCCAAATCTGCGATATGGACCTTTAACAATATACCTTTTGAAAATACTCACACCATTAAAGAAAAAGGCTTCGTGTACGCAAAGATAAAGGGCATACATTTTTACAGTTGCTACGCCGCTCTAGCCTATCCCTTTTTGAATTCAGGATATGTTCTTTAGGTTCACATCGCACGCAAAAGGAATGACCGCTAGTCATTGCTGATGACTTTAATGCATGGGCGGTTGAATGGGGGAGTATGATCACAAACGCGAGGGGCACAGCTCTACTATCATCACTTGCAAATCTTAATCTTGCACTCCTTAACAACAGATACAAGCCAACTTTTATCAAAGGAAGAGCGTCATCGTATATTGACCTCACCTTCGTAACAACCTTCGTTTGCAACCCAAACTACATGGAGAGTTTCGGACGTGTATACACATAGTGATCACCAAGCTATAATTTTTGATATCAGTACACAGAATAAGCAAAACTCTGGCATTTTCGCACCCAAAAGCGTAAGATTTACAAGGGAATGCTCGGAACCAGATGCAACACATAACAGAATCACTAGTAACTGTAGCCGATGCCACGATGCCACGAAGAAAAGACGGAGGATACAAAGCCCCACTATACTGGTGGTCCGAAATCGCTCAACTGGAGCTGAATGGAAGATAGGATTTCGCGGAACTCCTAATAAACTTCCGGAAAAAGAGGAAAGAACTCCATAAGGCCATAGCCAAAAGCAAAAGAAACGCCTTTAACCAACTTATCTCAGAGGTAGATAACGACCCTTGAGGAAAGCCTAACGAATCGTACTGAAGAAAAAATGTAGATCAAGAAGCCCACCTATATCTCCCGCAATCCTACGTAAGATAGTACGTAGTTTATTTTCAAGATGTGAACCTATGCATGTGCCAATTCTTCAAACTAACCCCGACGAAATCGCTGAAGTGACCCACGAAGAAATACAACATGCGGTGAAAAGAATCAAGATAGGCTGGCTAAATGAGATAAGCCGCCCCCTAATGCCACTACACCAAGACACCACTCACACAGAATCCACATTCCACAGAACCCACACATCAACACCACCCACACGCGAGAGGACATCCACACAGGCAAACACATATCACACTGTCAAAAGGGTCAACTTATAAGTTTTCACCAGTCTCGTTTTGACCTACACACGGAGCTTACGCATCGCCGCTTGACCTCGCGCCTTTTTCTCTCATCCGCACATTTCTTTAACATTTCGATAATTAACATTAACGTTTGCTTGTTAATTGAACCTTATTCCGGCAATCTTGTTCAAAGAGCCTCGATTTACTATACATTCGGTAATAAGAATAATAAATTAAGAATTTCATTAAAACTGATTGATTACTTTTATACCTTCACCGAGTGGTTTTATTTGAAAGTGAAAATGGTAAGCACCCGGCCTGGACGGAATACCCAATTTCGTAACTAAGCGCATCATCCAAAGAAAGCCAACATTGTTCCAAAACGCATACACAAGCTGCTTGAAGGAAGGGGTTTTCCCCAAATGTTGGAAACGTCAACGCCTCGTTCTTCTCCCCAAAAGTGATAAACCTCCAGAAGAACCCTCGTCATATCGGCGCTTATGTATGCTTGATACGGCTGGAAAAGTTTTTGAGACAATTATCTGCAAGCGACTCGAGAAATATACGGAAGGAGACGCTGGGCTGAATTCAATGCAATTCGGTTTCCGGAAAGGACGAAGCACAGTGGAAGCGATAAATCCGGTTACCAAAATAGCGGGAAAAAGCACTGGAAGGGAGTAGATGGCGCTGGGGTGACAAAAAATATTGCGTTGTGATTACCCTGGATATCAAATATGCCTTCAATTCAGCGAACTGGACCCTAATCATTAGAGCTCCGACAGAGTAAAAGGTTACGGACTACCTTATCCGAATTGTGGCAAGCTACTTTGATTAGTATACGAAACAGAATGTGAACCTGAAACATATAAAGTCACAGGCGGTGTTCCGCAAGGGTCAGTTCTCGGCCCTGTACTCTGGAACGTGATGTACAACGGAATCCTGAGAGTCGCGTTGCCAGAGACGGTAAAAATAGTAGGATACGCGGACGACATTGCGGTCATAGTAGTAGCAAAAACCCTAGACGAGGCGAGGAACAAGTGTACGGAAAGCATTAACAATATTAAAAAATGGCTCGAGACAGCTGGCTTACAGCTAGCTGCACACAAAACCGAGGTGGTTTTAATGAGCAGTCGAAAAACAGTGGAATCAATTGAGATATGTGTTGATGGGCTTACCTTAAAGTCAAGCCCACATCTCAAATATCTTGGAGTAATCCTAGATCATAGACTTTCATTCAAGCAGCACCTAATTGCCACACACATCAAAGCGGCGAGATCTGTGTCGGCAATAGCAAGAATAATGTCCAATATGTGAGACCCCAGACAACTTGTCAGAAAGCTGCTGACAAGCGTCAGTAGCTCCATCATTCTGTACGCGGCGCCAATTTGGATATCTGCTATTAAACATAGCTCATATATGAGAGGAGTTGCCTCGGTTCACAGACTGGCGTCATTGAGAATTTGCTGTGCATTCAGAACAGTGTCGGATGATGCAATCCATGTTATAACGGGAAGACTCCCCATAGACATAGCAGCAGAATGTTGCTCATCAGTCTGCGATATGAGGGCTAACATATCACCTAACCAATATAGACAAGAACTGATAAAAATCGACGAGACATGCCTCCGAAAATGGCAGGAGAGATGGAATAACTCAACGAAGGGAAGGTGGACCCACTCTCTGATACCCAATATTAGAGAATGGGTTACTCGGGATCATGGGGAGGTGAACTACTACCTTACGCAGTTTCTGTCTGGCCACGGCTGCTTCAGAAACTATTTGCATAAATTCAAGCATGTGGAATCTCCTCTCTGCATGCACTGCGAAAATTATATTGAAACAGCAGACCACGTACTGGTGGAATATGTCCGCTTCCAAAAGGAAAGACAAATACTTTCCGATAAACTAGGGAAGCCCCTACCCATACGCTCAAGGGACGTAGTAAGTTTCATGCTAACTTCCCATCTAGCATGGGATATTGTATGTGGGATAATAGCGTATATTATGCAAAGGCTGCGAGAAGATGAAATCGCTCGATCTTATCGAGAGTGCAGTCCCGAGAAGCTGCAAACCTATGACACCATAAGAAGTTACATGTAAAAGAGCTGTTCAATACTTAAACAATACCTGCCCTGCGGAGGAAAGCCTACAGGTAGTTCCGCAGGGAAACACAGGTCTGTGGGCAAGGGGGTACTTTAGCACGTATGCGCTTCATGCGAATCGGGCATAATTGTTGGTACGGGCCAACAATATCTTTTCAAGATTTACACCCACCTTTGGCGTATCCATAAAAAAAAAGAAACAAAAAAAATGTATGTTTATGTATGAGATTGCATCCATATCGACACAGATTTTTGCAAGCCGCGTAAAAATATACATATGTATATACATATATATATCCTACATATAGACTACTTATAGACTATGTATCGCCCATATATTCCATAATAATATATTATTATCTTAACCACGACCTGTATCGCCACGGCTACATCATGTTTACCTGCGCCTATAGATGTTTCACATCAAAAATTTAATTTACAACCCTATTCTCATGCCCTCACAAAAATCACCACCTTCAATAGTGTGAGATTTTCCGTACGCTGACGTGATATCAAAAGCTCAAATGTTCACTATAGCTTCATAAATTTGTGATGTGTGAAAACAAATCTCTCAATACAAAATCGGTTGTATTTGTTTTGATAATTTCAAGAGTTTTAAACTTTGTTTTGATAATTTAAAGATTTGAACTATTCTTCCAAAGGCGTTATCTATTATAAATATAAGTATTTGTCTATTATAATATATGTATATATAACTTACGGTGTTTGTAAGTTTTACTTCCTTCTAAGACTGAATAAAAAAAACATAAACATATTTATGTTTAAATAATTCAGACAAAAAATTTACAGATATTTTTGTTGAAATAGTACCCTTTATGCTGCAGCTGCTCCTGAGTTGTTCTTCCACATATTGAGATCCTAAAAGGACAATAAATTAATATTTGTATGTGCACCAAATTTAATAGACTTGCAGAATTACTCACTTTTCTTGGTTGTTCTTTTTTTTTGTTGTTTGTTTTTGTGAAATAGCTGGTTCACAGCAAAGTGCTTTTCACCTCATGTGGTGAGTGCTTTGTGCCTTTTTCTTGTGAGGTTTGAGCAAGAATAAACTCACAAAAAAAAACCTGGCAGCAAACTTCACAATATAAACCTCAAAAACCAGTTGTGAGGTTCTCTCAGAGCAGGGCTGTTATTCACATTTTCATAAAATTGTCTGTAACGATTGGCAGTTTTTTTTGTATGACATTTTGAACGAACAGATACGTTTATATACCCGTTCATATCATGCCAGATTACGATATAAGGGCTGCGATTACGTATAATATATATGTAATTCGAAATACCGCTATATACGTGACGAGTGATACATTTGCATCACTATTTGCGAAAACCATATTGAACAATCGAAATTAGGTTACATTTATATGTGTTTTTATACTGTTGCAAATGTGGCCACAGAGTATAACATATTGTGCATATTACCTAAACCGAATCGATTTAGATATATGGTTATGCAAGTATGTATATAGAATTAATTAGGACGAAGAGACGAGTTGAAATCGAGTGACTGTCTGTCACTCCCCATATAACGGTACTGTTGAAAACTATTAAAAGCGCGATAAGGTAAATGCTCCTAATTACGGCATATTAAGGTAGATTGATGAATATACGCATATTACAGAGAATCAAAAGTTAGACGGAATGAAGAATTATAAACAAATCGTAAATAAAGCTTTTATTTTTTCATATTAACTTTTCAAATGATAGAATTTTTGTACCGTTTTTTTGTTATTAATGCTTTTCTGAAACACTCAATTGGCCCCAATTCCGTGCTAAAATTTTGTCAAAATCCTAATTCCGTGCTAAAGTGATCCTTATTCCGTGCTACATTAGAAAATGTTATTATTTCAACTTCTTCTATTATTTCAACTATTCCTAGCAATTTGTTAGTAAAACTTACACAGTTTATACGTGGAACACAACGAAACATTTTTATTCACATAAATCACATAGAAAATTACTTCTTCTTCTTCTTAATTGGCGTAGACACCGCTTACGCGATTATAGCCGAGTTAACAACAGCGCGCCAGTCGTTTCTTCTTTTCGCTACGTGGCGCCAATTGGATATTCCAAGCGAAGCCAGGTCATTCTTCACTTGGTCCTTCCAACGGAGTGGAGGTCTTCTTCTTCCTCTGCTTCCCCCGGCGGGTACTGCGTCGAATACTTTCAGAGCTGGAGTGTTTTCGTCGAACAACATGACCTAGCCAGCGTAGCCGCTGTCTTTTAATTCGCTGAACTATGTCAATGTCGTCGTATATCTCGAACAGCTCATCGTTCCATCGAACGCGATATTCGCCGTGGCCAATGCGCAAAGGACCATAAATCTTTCGCAGAACTTTTATCTCGAAAACTCGCAACGTCGACTCATCGGTTGCCGTCATCGCCCAAACCTCTGCACCATATAGTAGGACGGGAGTTTAGTTTTTGTTCGTCGAGAGAGGACTTTACTTTTCAATTGCCTACTCAGTCCGAAGTAGCACCTGTTGGCAAGAGCAATCCTGCGTTGGATTTCTAGGCTGACATTGTTGGTGGTGTTTACGCTGGTTCCAAGATAGACGAAATTATCTACGACTTCAAAGTTATGGCTGTCAACAGTGACGTGAGAGCCAAGTCGCGAGTGCGACGACTGTTTGTTTGATGACAGGAGATATTTCGTTTTGCCCTCGTTCACTGCCAGACCCATTTTCTGTGCTTCCTGGTCCAGCCTGGAGAAAGCAGAACTAACGGCGCGGGTGTTGAGGCCGATGATATCAATATCGTCGGCATACGCCAGCAGCTGTACACTCTTATAAAAGATGGTACCTTCTCTATTTAGTTCTGCAGCTCGAACTATTTTCTCCAGAAGCAGGTTGAAGAAGTCGCACGATAGGGACACATTGTCTGAAACCTCGTTTGGTATCGAACGGCTCGGAGAGGTCCTTCCCGATTCTGACAGAGCTTTTGGCGTTACTCAACGTCAGTTTACACAGCCGTATTAGTTTTGCTTGGTATCCCCGCATTCAGACATCGCGGCATAAATGCAGCTCCTTTTCGTGCTGTCGAAAGCAGCTTTGAAATCGACGAAGAGGTGGTGTGTGTCGATTCTTCTTTCACGGGTCTTTTCCAAGATTTGGCGCATGGTGAATATCTGGTCGGTTGTTGATTTACCAGGTCTGAAGCCACACTGATAAGGTCCAATCAGTTTGTTGACGGTGGGCTTTAAACTTTCACACAATACGCTCGATAGAACCTAATATGCGATGTTTAGGGGGATAATCCTATGGTAGTTGGCGCAGATTGTGGGGTCTCCTTTTTTATGGATTGGGCATAGCACACTTAAATTCCAATCGTTGGGCATGTTTTCGTCCGACCATATTTTACAAAGAAGCTGATCCATGCTCCTTATCAGTTCTTCGCCGCCGTGTTTGAATAGCTCGGCCGGCAATCCGTCGGCCCCTGCCGCTTTGTTGTTCTTCAGGCGGGCAATTGCTATTCGAGCTTCTTCATGGTCGGGTAATGGAACGTCTGCTCCATCGTCATCGATTGGGGAATCGGGTTCTCCTTCTCCTGGTGTTGTGCGTTCATTGCCATTCAGCAGGCTGGAGAAGTGTTCCCTCCATAATATAAGTATGCTCTGGGTATCGGTCACTAGATCACCTTTGGTGGTTCTACAAGAGTATGCTCCGGTCTTGAAACCTTCGGTAAGCCGCCGCATTTTTTTGTAGAATTTTCTAGCATTACCCCTGTAGGCCAGCTTATCAAGCTTTTCGTACTCAGGCATTTCAGCCTCTTTCATTTTCTATCTACAAAAGCATCTCGCTTCCCTCTTCAATTCCCGGTATCTATCCCATCCCGCACGTGTTGTGGTCGACCGTAACGTTGCGAGGTAGCCAGCATGTTTTCTCTCCGCTGCGACACGGCATTCCTCGTCGTACCAGCTGTTCGTTTGCACTTTCCGAAAACTAATGGTCTCGCGTGCATTTTTTGCTGCACATAGGCGGGGGTGAATCGTGGCTGCAACAAGATAGTGGTCCGAGTCGATGTTAGGACCTCGGAGCGCACGCACATCTAAAACACAGGAGACGTGTCTTCCGTCTATCACAACATGATCGATCTGGTTGGTAGTTTTTCGATCCGGAGACAGACAGGTAGCTTGATGAATCTTCTTATGCTGGAATCTAGTACTACAGATAACCATATTTCGGGTCGATCACCCTCAACCCATTTGTGGATGTTTCGCCGTGCAGGCTGAATTTGCCGACCTTAGTGCCAAAGATACCTTCTTTGCCCATCTTGGCGTTAAAGTCGCCAAGCACGATTTTGACATCGTGGCGGGGGCAGCTCTCATAAGTGCGCTCCAAGAACTCATAAAAGGCATCTTTGGGCACATCGTCCTTCTCTTCCGTCGGAGCATGGGCGCAGATCAGCGATATGTTGAAGAACCTCGCTTTGATGCGGATTGTGGCTAGACGTTCATTCACCGGAGTGAATGATAGTACTCGGCGACGGAGTGTCTCTCTCACCACGAATCCTACACCAAAGTTGCGCTCCTTTATATGGCCACTGTAGTAAATGCCACAAGGACCTACTCGTTTCTGTCCTTGTCCCGTCCATCGCATTTCTTGGATGGCGGTGACGTCAGCCTTTATTTTCACGAGGACATCAACCAGCTGGGCAGTTGCACCTTCCCAATTAAGGAACCGTACATTCCAGGTACATGCCCTAATATCGTAGTCCTTATTTCGTTTGTCATGGTCGTCATCAAAAGGGGGGTTTCTCTTCCGAGGCTGTTGGTGATTTTTCATTGGTAGAGTTTTTTACGTGGCGGATCCCAAACCCAGCGGACAACCCTATGTAGGGGATGTTCCGCCCTCTCACTTTAGCTCGCCTTGGAACTGATGTTCTTGGGCTACCAAGAGAATACTTGGTTAAAAACCGGAAGTCGTGAGCTTTTTAAGCCACGTGTAAAAAAATCGTTTCTGGCCAATCCCAATTGAATGGCGATCAGAGAACTTTCCACACTTGCGTGAACTTTTACACATGACTTCATCCTCCTTGCTTATATTGCTTACTTACATTTTTTTACTGTTTTTATTCGTTTTCCATTTTTGTTCACAGCTGTTTGCGAGTTCCTTACTTTTCGTTTATTACAGTGCATCTCAAACTCAAACTCGCTACATTGGTTGTTACTTTTGATAACCAATTATTTTTATTGAATTTATTTGTTATAAATATGTTTGTCATGGCTATTTTTACTTTTATTATTTGATTTTTTTATATTTTTATTTAATATTGTTTTTCACCGTCATGACTTGTGATTTCCCGAACTGTTCTGTGAAACGCTAGTCGGTACGCTTTATTTCTTGCTGGCTATGTTACGGGCTTGCCCATCTTAAATGTACTGGACTGGATATTGGATTCTATTCTTGATATTATGGGCTTGCGCTGGTCTTGCGTAAAATAAGAACCAACAGAAATTGAATTATTTAAAGTCATTAAGCTTGAAACCCTTACTGAAAAATTTAGGCATTATAAAAAGTTTTTTCAATCGTTTGAATGCCAAAATGATCAAGAAGAGAATCCAAAACTTTCCTCTAAACGTAAACGTCCGTCTCATGAAGAGACCACAGCATCTTCCTTTAAAAAAAATGCCCCCACCCAACATTGACCTCATCAATCTTTCTTCCCTTTGTCTTCAAGGAGAGAAGATTTCGTCTGCTCAGAATACAGAGAAAACTGTTACTGAACATGGTAAGCGAAAAACTTCTAAAGATCCGCCTCCAAATAACTGCAAGTCAAGTAATAAAAATGTAGTTGTTATACCGCGTAAAAAGGCAATTTTTATCCCAAGACTTTCTGCGGATACCACAGTCGACGACATAAAGATTTATATCTCGTCGAAATTAAAAACGGACGATACAGACATCCGAAAATTTAATTTCATATACGACAGGGATATTTCGTTAAGATCGACATATCCGCTGACAATTTTCCATTGGTACTTGAAAACTCATTCTGGCCATCTGGGGCTTTGTGCGCGAATTCGAGCATAAACGTGATTAACCCCCTGTAGTTATCACTAAAATGCCAAGAAAATCCGTTGATACAAAAAACTGATTAACAATAATTCGCTATGGTTCTGCTACATAGAGGACTCGTATCATCCTGCTTTGGAAATTAATATCGAAATCATAGCCAACTTAGTTCATAATAATCGATTCAACTTTACGAAAGCTAATTTTAAGAAGATTAATTACGAACTTTCTAAAGTAACTTGGCCAGATTACAGTGGCAATATGGAATTAAGTGCTTCTCATTTTAATGAAACTATTTTAGATTTATTTGAAAAATATGTTCCGATATGTTTTTTTACTCAAAGAATGAGTTCTAATTTATGGTGTTTGATGGAGTTATGTAAATTCGAAATAAAAAACCTCGTGCCTTTAAACTTAAAAGAAAACTGGTTTAGTTGTTGACTTTTCAAAATTATTAAAAATATTGCTTCGACAGTTTGCCGAACTTAACAAAATATGTTATAATAATTATATAAACAACGTAAAAAATAGTATTATACGCAATCCAAAATGTTCTATGGTTTCGTCAACTCCAAACGCAAGATTTCACTTGCAATGAAATATAAGTCAACTCTGCCTAGTGTCAATCACACAATTATTTCCATCTATGTATATCGAAAAATTCATTTATAATTCCTTTACATAAGAGTGGATTTAGGTCATCTATTGAAAACTATAGGGGAATAGCAAAGTTTTTAGCAATACCTAAACTTTTGGAAGCAATTATAACAGAACAGAATTGTATTCTTATCTAAGTAATAAAATTCAAAAAGTCATATTTAACGATACTTTTTCTGACATATTCAATGTTCTTTCAGGCGTTTCTCAAGGTAGCCATCTTGGTCCAATTCTGTTCTTGTTATTTATTAACGACAGAATTGTATTCTTATCTAAGTAATAAAATTCAAAAAGTCATATTTAACGATACTTTTTCTGACATATTCAATGTTCTTTCAGGCGTTTCTCAAGGTAGCCATCTTGGTCCAATTCTGTTCTTGTTATTTATTAACGACAAATCATCTGTTATTAAGTATTCAAGAGTTTTATTATAAGTTTTAGATGTAAAACTTTTTAAATCAAATACTTCAAGTCATATCAACCAAGATGTTAGACATAGCAATCTAGTTTCCTGGTGTGTCAGAAATGACATGCCATTGAACCTTAAAAACGATGTGCTTTTCACGTAGATCTGTAGACCCTATTTCATACGTAATACAAAGCATTAGGTTGGAGCAAGTAGTAGTACAGTTTTGTTGATCTGGGAGTAACTATGGACCCCATCTTTAGTTAGGCCTATATTAGAGTATGCTTCTGTGGTTTGGAACTCTAGTTTTCAAGTCCGTTCGGAGAAGTTAGAGTCCGTTCAAAAACAATTTTAACTTTTTACCTTAGATCATTTGCATTGGGATTCCAGTTTTAATGCTCCCCCTTACATTAATCTTTTAAAACTTATAAATCTCCTCGCTAGTCGTGGGGAGATTCTTGGTATAATATTTCTTCTTAAACTCATGAATGAGTCAGTTTGTAAAATTATTTTATATACTCTTAATAAGCAACATTTAAAAATAATAATTTTACTTAATTCTTAGTCTTGGCTATTGAAATTTTTGTTTCTGTAGCTGAGCAGCTTAAGATCGTAAGGTTTAAAACTCTCTTGCCTTTTATGACTCGGCTAATTCAGCTCGTTTGCGGATTGCGCCTCTCGTATCGGTTGGGCGGGAGGAGGGTAATTGTCGGGTATTATTATTATTATTACTATTCGTCTTTTCTATGTCACAATGTAAAAATGGGCGAAATTAGACCACAACTACGCCTGCTTCGATTATAACACAATTTTAAACTTTTTTGGATTCTCTCAGTTTCCGGTATACAAATCAAAAATCAATTAATATAACCTAGATGTTCAAAAATATCTCACCAAAAGAATTTTTCAAAATTCGAATTATTTTCGAAGTTACAGCCCTAGAGCGTAGTTAAGTCATACTTTCTATACTGTAAGTATTCTATCAGTTACGCTGCCTCAAACCTAAAGTAAGACTTTAAACTCATTTTTATCCAAACTACTTTTTTCAGCGCAGTTACCGGAAAACGCAACAGTCGGTGGGCAAAGTTTTGGTGCCTGTGTTTCTACCCTGAAAAAGGAAAGACTATCAACAGCGATTATTTCCTGTTCTCAGAGTGTAGCTATAATCAGTGCATCACCCTTGAAGGGAACTATGTTCGATTCAAAAAAACACTTTGCCAAAAAAAAATGTGTTTTACTACAAGGAGTTCTCCAAAGTAAACACGACTTAAAAAAAAATCAAAACAAATGGTTTTTTCGACAAAATCAATTTATTTTATTTAAAATAGTCTCTTTCTGCTTCAATACAGCTTTTTGTACGGTCCAAAAGCATGTCCAATGAGTGTTTGCATAACGCTTTCCTTTCATGGGCAAATGCATTTTTTCCGAAAAGGAAGAAGTAGCACGGTGCTATACTCGTATCAGGTGAATACGGGGAGTGGTTCATGGTTAAAATGATATTTTTGGTCAAATAATCGATCACAAGCGTCGATCGATGAGACGGCGCATTATCGTGTACCAAATGCCAACTTTCATCTTCGCGATATTCGGGGCGAACACGTCAAATACAGCGCACCAAAGGCTTCAAAACTCCAAGGTAGAATACCGCATTAACGTTTTGGCTGGGTGGAACAAATTCTTTGTGGACAATACACTTGAAATCATAAAAACAAATCTGCATTGTCTTCTCTTTTGACTTCTCGGTTTATGCGAGATCTGTTCTTGCGATATTTTGCTACTTCGCAGACATCCTCCCCGCAGCACTCATCTCACAAAACCCACATACAACATACCAAAAGGTCACATAACCCATAGCAACAAAACATACCATCCACTCAACCACAGCTATTCATCATACCAACCACACTACACACCAACACTCTGTTTTTTTTCAACACCCACAACCGATAGAAAAGGATTGGTCAGAGCGGAATGGGCGCTTTTTTTTAAACGTGACCTCAAAGGTTTTCGCCATTTTAATATTTAAAATAGAACTTTGTGTGCATAATGTGTATAAATATGTGTGTATTTTTTTAATTAACAGTTACTAATATTTCGACATACAGTTACTTATGAAAACCCAACCCAACAAAATATATATATACAATATATATGCGGGAAGTGACGATGATGCGTTATGCTTGATGTCCAATCGCAGAAGAGATTTATTTCTTATTCGTTATAACTTTAGTGATAGTAAGACTATAATAACAAAAGGAATGAAGGATTAAACACATATGATAGCATTGCCTTTAGGAGTTAGGTAGAGTTGTCTTTTAGGAGTGCTGCGCCGAAGATTAATTTAACGCCGTAATGATCCTTCCGAGGTTGCCAAAATACTTCCCTCCTAGACACTCCGTGGAGTGGCAATGAAAGCAGGTTTCAAACGATCTGTTGAAACTTTAATAACGCTGTTGTTCATTTCCACTAAAAAGTATTTGGGAAATCGTTAAATAATTTTGCATGGTCTTTTGTATAGATGCGATAGCGATGGTCGCACCAGATCGTCTCGAATAAAACCTTGTTGGCAGGTTTTTAACCTGGAGTGAACGAATACTTATTGTTTCGCGTGCCAAGCGGTGTCAACTGGTCGCAGATCTCGCATACAACTGCCTCGCTGTATGTTGGTTTGCTATCGAAGAAAAATTCTGAAGGTAGTCGCAGGTTCTCGCCATAAATTAGATCGGCTGGTGCTGCATCCAAGTCGTTTTTGTAGGTGGATCATAAGCCCAATAAAATACATAAGTGGTAAATATGAAGTCCACTGACTAGTGTTATGGCATAGAAGTGCTGATTTTAAAGTACGATGCCATCTTTCGACGAGACCATTTGCCTGGGGGTGGTAAGGCGTGGTTCAAAAACGACGTGTACCCAAAAGCTGTAGTATTTGTTAAAACAGGGCGCTGTCGAACTGACGTCCTAAGTCTGATATGATGGTTACAGGTACACCAAATCGTGAACAGTTCCCCTACATAGGGTTGTGCGCTGGGTTTGGGACCCCCACGTAAAAAACTATACCAATGAAAACCCACCAACAGCCTCGAATAAAAAGTCCCCCTTTTGATGACGACCATGGCAAACGAAATAAGGACTACGATATTAGGACATGCACCTGGAATGTCCGGTTTCTTAATTGGAAGGTGCAACTGCCCAGCTGGTTGATGTCCTCGTGAAAATAAAGGCTGACATCACCGCCGTCCAATAAATGCGATGGACGGGACAAGGGCAGAGACGAGTAGGTCCTTGTGGCATTCACTACAGTGCCCATATAAAGGAGCGCAACTTTGGTGTAGAATTCGTGGTGGGAGAGACACTCCGTTGCCGCAATCCACTCCGGTGAATGAACGTCTAGCCACAATCCACATCAAATGCTGCCCCCACTACAATGTCAAAATCGTGCTTGGCGACTTTAACGCCAAGATGGGCAAAGAAGGGATCTTTGGCACTAAGGTCGGCAAATTCAGCCTGCACGGCGAAACATCCTCAAATGGGTTGAGGCTGATCGACTTCGCCGGGGCCCGAAATATGGTTATCTATAGTACTAGATTCCAGCATAAGAAGATTCATCAAGCTACCTGGCTGTCTCCGGATCGAAAAAATACCAAACAAATCGATCATGTTGTGATAGACGGAAGACACGTATCCAGTGTTTTAGATGTGCGTGTGCTCTGAAGTCCTAACAACGACTCGGACCACCATCTTGTTACAGCCAAGATTCGCACCCGCCTATGTGCAGTAAAAAATGCACGCGAGACCATCAGTTTTCGGAAAGTGCAAACGAACAGCTGGTACGACGAAGAATGCCGAGTCGCAGAGGAGAGAAAGCAGGCTGCCTACCTCGCAAAGTTACGATCGACCACAACACCTGCGGGATGGGATAGATACCGAGAGTTGAAGAGGGAACCGAGACGCATTTGCAATCAGAAAAAGAAAGAGGTCGAAATGCATGAGTACGAAGAGCTGTCGGCCAGCATATGGCAGGGGTAATCCTCGAAAATTCTACGAAAAAATACGGCGGCTTACAGAAGGTTTCAAGACCGGAGCATAATCTTGTAGAACCCCCAAAGGTGATCAAGTCACCGGTGCCAAGAGCATACTTAAAATAAGGAGGGAACACTTCTCCAGCGTGCTGAATGGCAGTGGACGCACAACGCAAGGAGAAGGCGAACCCGATTCCCCAATCGATGACGATGGAGCAGTCGTTCCATTGCCCGACCATGAAGAAGTTCGAATAGCAATTACCCGTCTGAAGAACAACAAAACGGCAGGGGCCGATGGATTGCCGGCCAAGCTATTCAAACACGGCGGCGAAGAACTGATAAGGAACATGGATCAGCTTCTTTGTAAAATATGGTCGGACGAAAGCATGCCCAACGATTAGAATTTAAGTATGCTATGCCCAATCCATAAAAAAGGAGACCCCACAATCTGCGCCAACTACAGTGGGATTAGCCTCCTCAACATCGCATATTAGGTTCTATCGAGCGTATTGTGTGAAAGATTAAAGCCCACCGTCAACAAATTGATAGGACCTTATCAGTGTGGCTTTAGACCTGGCAAATCAACAACCGACCGATGCGCCAAATCTTGGAAAATACCCGTGAAAGGAGAATCGACACACACCACCTCTTCGTCGATTTCAAAGCAGCTTTCGACAGCACGAAATGGAGCTGCATTTATGCCGCGATGTCTGAATTTGGTATCCCCGCAAAACTAATACGGCTGTGTAAACTGACGTTGAGTAACAAAAAAAGTCCGTCAGGATCGGGAAGGACCTCTCCGAGCCGTTCGATACCAAACGAGGTTTCAGACAAGGCGACTCCCTATCGTGCGACTTCTTCAACCTGCTGCTGGAGAAAATAGTTCGAGCTGCAGAACTAAATAGAGAAGGTACCATCTTTTATAAGAGTGTACAGCTGCTGGCGTATGCCGATGATATTGATATCATCGGCCTCAACACCCGCGCCGTTAGTTCTGCTTTCTCCAGACTGGACAAGGAAGATAAACAAATGGGTCAGGCAGTGAACGAGGGCAAGACGAAATATCTCCTGTCATCAAACAAACAGTCGTCGCACTCGCGACTTGACACTCATGTCACTGTTGACAGTCATAACTTTGAAGTCGTAGATAATTTCGTCTATCTTGGAACCAGCCTAAACACGACCCACAATTTCAGCCTAGAAATCCAACAGGTGCTTCTTCGAACTGACTAGGCAATGGAGAAGCAAAGTCCTTTATCGACAAACAAAAACTAAACTCTATAAGTCGCTCATAATTCCCGTCCTGCTATATGGTGCAGAGGCTTGGACGATGTCAACAACTGATGAGTTGACGTTGCGAGTTTTCCAGAGAAAAGTTTTGCGAAAGATTTATGGTCTTTTGCGCGTTGGCCACAGCGAATGCCGCATTCGATGGAACGATGAGCTGTACGAGATATACGACAATATTCACATAGTTCAGCGAATTAAAAGACAGCGGCTACGCTGGTTAGGTCATGTTGTCCGAATGGACGAAAATACTCCAGCTCTGAAAGTATTCGACGTAGTACCCGCCGGGGGAAGCAGAGGAAGAGGAAGACCTCCACTCCGTTGGAAGAACTAGGTGCAAAAGGACCTGGCTACGCTTGGAATATCCAATTACCGCCACGTAGCGAAAAGAAGAAACGACTGGCGCGCTGTTGTTAGTTCCTCTATAATCGCATAAGCGTTGTCTACGCCAATTAGGAAGAAGAAGAACGAATAGTTTTTGTTTCGCGTGCCAAGCAGTGTCAACTGCTCGCAGATCTCGCAGACATCTGCCTCGCTGTATGTTGGTTTGCTATCGATGAAAAATTCTGAAGGTAGTTGCAGGTTGTCGCCGTAAACTAGATCGGCTGGTGCTGCATCCAAGTCGTTTTTGTATGTTGATCGTAAGCCCAATAAAATAAGTGGTAAATATGAAGTCCACTGACTAGTGTTATGGCATAGAAGTGCTGCTTTTAAAGTACGATGCCATCTTTCGACGAGACCATTTGCATGGTGGTGGTAAGGCGTGGTTCGAAAATGACGTGTACCCAAAAGCTGTAGTATTTGTTAAAACAGGGCGCTCTCGAACTGATGTCCTAAGTCTGATATGATGGTTACAGGTACACCAATTCGTTAAATCCAGCCGTTTTATAGTGCTTTGGCAACAGTTGGCGCTGTTATCTATCTGAATCTATCCAGGAAAGTAAGACAATAGCGGTTTCCTTCGTATGGTGGAAATGGTCCGACTAAGTCGATATGGATGTGCGCGAAACGAAGTGTTGGACATATACACGCTCTTATGGACACTGTTATTTTGACAGCTGTACGACTACACGACTGCTGGCCGACAGTTTTCGTTCTCGCTAACTCCAATATCCTCCTATATTTGCACACGACAGTAGGACGACAGTAGAGTTGACAGTAGAATGGAAGATAGATAGAAAGAGGAGGTAGAGTGGTGATGCCAATAATAAGTAAAATGTAAAATTATTCACAGCTCTAACAAACTTGAAGTTATTTTACAAATAAAAGCATAAAATAACTCTATTATAGATCTATTATATCATTTGTAATAACAATTGATAATTTAAAGCAAAAATATTTACCTATTTACTTATTTTTTGCATAAAAAATTTCACTTTGAACAAAATATTAAAATTTCAGTGAAGTGAAAGGAATTAGTATGGCCACAACGAAATTGTGTACATGCAAAATGGACAGCTGCGTTGTTTTGTGTACATGCGGGCCATGTAGTAAGATGCACAACGCCATTTTCAGTTCACTGTCGTGCTGCTAGGGTCTGTTGCGAGCATTGTGTTCCGCACTTCATATATAATTTAGTTATTAAAAGAGAAATGTAAAAATGGGAATGCAGCATTGCAATATGCTGCTTACACATTAAGCTTAGTATATGCTAAATAAGACTAACTAATGGTCACAAACAAACATACGTGTAATTGCGTGAGCGAAACATAGCGTTTGCAAAGTGTACAGAGCAAACGCAAGCAAACACAATTATTAACTGCATTGAGGTGAATGACTTCGAATGCTTAGCCTTGAATATTAGGCAAATAAGAAGACGTAGAAATAGCAAAAAATATATTATATAAGTACATATGGTTGAAGTATGCAGTGGTTTACAATCGGGGACCCAACATCCAGGCCCCGTTGAAAGGCATTTCAAACCGGTAGTAGTGCTAGCTTGTGAATTGGTCGCCGAATGATTCCCTTCGTTGTTCGAATGTCCACCACACGTAATTTAGACTCCTTTCCTGGAATACAGTTTATAACCCTTCCAATATGCCATTTTTGTGGTGGTAAGTTGTCTTCATGGATGATAACCATTGAGTTGTTGCTGATGTTTGGCTGTTCCGAAAACCACTTTGATCGTATTTGAAGTTCGTTGATATAATCATTTGACCACCTGTTCCAAAACGTCTGTTTAATGCTTGTGATTTGATTCCATCTGTTTAAGCTGCTTATTTCAGCTGACAATCTTCGCTCTGGGAGTGCCCTTAGTGCGCTACCAATAATAAAATGCCCCGCAGTTAATGCTTCATAACCGTTTGGATCCGATGACAATGGTGTTAGTGGCCAAGGATTTAACACGGCTTCTATCTCCACACGCACTGTTGTTAGTTTCTCAGCTGTGAGTCTTGCATTTTTAATGGTACGGTTGAGATGACACTTAGGCGATTTGACTGCCGCCTCCCAAATACCGCCGAAATGAGGTGTTCTGGGAGGGATGAAATTGAAATTTACAAATTCATTAGCACAGTATTTTATAATTGCATCTTTGTTTTCGGTTTTAAATAAAAATGACTTTATTTCAGCTAGTTTGCTGCAAGTGCCCACAAAATTTGTTGCGTTATTACAAAAGATGTCAGACGGTAGCCCTCTCCTTCCAATCATCCGCTTCAATGATGCTAAGAATGCATCCGTGGTAAGGTCTGATACAAGTTCTATGTGAACCGCCTTTGTCGCTAGACAAACAAAGAGGTGTTTTACCTCGAATGCGCAAATATCAGTTGACTGGTCCGCAGAAGTCAATACCGCAACGCGCAAAGGGGCGAGATGGAGTCAATCGCTCGACAGGTAACTGTCCCATTACCTGATTCATCAGCTTTGGCTTGTGACGTATACAATGTGTGCACGATCTGACGATACGTCTTGCTAAATCGCATGCTTTGACTATCCAATACTAAAGTCTTATTAGTGCCACGAGTGCCTTTGGTCCTGCATGGTAGTGTTTCCGATGTAGGTGGCGTAATGCACAACGAATTCGCATTTGCTTGGCAACAGCATTGGTTGTTTCGACCTCCCACTTTGAGTATTTGAAATCCTTCGTTATGCTCTAAAAACGGATTTAAATAACGCAATGGGCCATTTGTCGTGAGACCTTTCTGTAAAAGATGAATGTCATTAGCAAAATGTATATGTTGAATGTTCCAAATTATGCAAAGTAAGGCGTGATGCAACTCTTGTGGTGAGAGAGTTGATGATTCATTAAGTTTTGTATTATGTCGACAAATATTGATGAAGCGGAACATTCAAACTATTAATCGAAGGCTGCTAGAGTTGTTACTTCGCTGATTCACGATTACCAAAATGTAATTGGTGCTAACGATTGATTTGATTTGAATGCAGATGAAAGATCCGATAAGGAATTCAGAAAGTTTTTCCAAGCCCATTCAATGTTCTGTGGCACTAATTCATCCCAATCCAACTTTAGTAGCCATATTTCTTGCAACAAGATTTTTGAAGTTATAACAACAGGAATCAAAATGCCGAGTGGGTCGTAAAGTGACAATGCAACAGAGAGAACGTTTTGTAAGACGACCAGTGAGTCCTAGTTTTTCTTCAAATGAAAAAATAAAACAATCAAGGTTTTGGTTCCATTTTAGTCCAAGTGCGTTAGTTATGGATGAATCTACGTTTAGGTCCTTTAATCAATCTTGTGATTGTTGTTAAAACAGAATTGGCTTGATATGGTAGAGCAGGAAAATGTGTAACCTTTTGGTTGACTCATTGATTTCGAAGTGGAGTGTTTGTTAAAACCTTGATCTGGCGAAGTACTACCATGCGTGTTGTCGAGTGACTCCAGATATTGGCAGTGTCTTTCCAAAACTGCGATGAAATCTTCCCATGACGGCAGCATTCTGAAATCTAGCGACTCCTTCCACCTTTTGTTGGTCTGTTCATCAGACTTCTGCAATATTAGACAAATTAGCATTGCTTGAGAAATTTGCCTGTCACTACCCAGTGATGTCAAAGAACCATAACTAGCAGAAGCTTTATCAATCAAACTTCTAGCTGAATTCCATTTGGTTTCATAAGTGCCGGTAAATCAAATAGCGAATTTATTCCTTCCAAGAAAATTAGTGTTTTGTTGTCATAACGTACCTTCAATCGTTCTAACGTCTTTAGGTACATAGTTTTCATTTGTAACCTGAAACGCATTTACAGTTTCTAGGGCTTGACCTTGGAAACAATTTCATAAATGGTTAAATTTTTCAATATTTGTTAAATTGAATTAGTGATCAATTATTTGTTTGAACGAGGTAATAAAGTTTGGATAATTCGAATACTTGTCATCAAACGTAGGAAGCTTAAGTGGTGGAAGTTTTGAACTTAATTGTACCACGCAAGTTGTATCCGAAAATGAAACGTTGTTATCTTATACCGGTTGCGATTGGATAACCAATTTAGTTGTTATGTAAAATTCTTCCAGGTCAGCACGTCCTCCGTCCTCAATATCCAATCTTTGAATTGAGAGAATCTGCTTGAGGTATGACTCCAGGATGCCTAAACGACATTTGTATTCCGCCACTGAAAGAACCTTTCCACCTGGTCGTAAGCTACCATCGATGATAATTTTTAATAACTGTGATATTTTTCTTGGTGCTGGTGCGTTATTGTTTTAGTTCGTCCAAAGACATTGTAGAACGGGATTCTATCTATGTGCTTTATATCGACTTCAAAATTATTTAAAATAATTATAATTATCCTTCTAGTGAGTAGTTGGGTAATATTTTTTTTTTTATTGAAACGTAATAAATGATGGTTTTATGGTTTTAAATTTCATTGAAATTGCAACTAGTGATAAATTTAAACTAACAAGCAATAAGGTAATAAATGATTAGTTAATTTATTGCAAAATGGTATCAACGAGTTTAATATTGTATATATGCGAAGCAACAAATATGCGAATATCACCTGGAGGAAGTGGTACTAGCCAAACGTAGCGGAGACGAGTAGATGTGCTGTGCTGTGTGCGAGCTATGCTGATGATGTATCAGTATTTGAGACGTTCGGTTAGAAATATACGTCTTCCATGCATGTGTTGGTTTTTCCAACCAGGCTAGTACAATTTCGGAATCGGACCACATATATAGTGTGCATTTTGTCATGTTTAAATGCATTTGCACCATGGCTACTAATTTTGACAGTAGTAGTGCGCCACATAACTCAAGTCATGGGAGACTTATAGTTTTCAAAGGTGCCACCTTTGCTTTTGCTACTAATAAGTGGCTTGTGGTCGTGGTGTCACTTTGCGTGCGCACATACATAGATAGTAGCGCAGTATACCTTTTCAGAGGCTTCGACTTTGTGATGGGGGGAGTAATTTACCCATCGCGGAATTTGAATCTGAGAAATATCACTCAGATTGTTTGCGAACTGGGACCATTTTTCTAAGCGAAGAGGTTTCACTTGTTCGTCCCAGTCGGTTCCATCTAGCCATAATTCTTGTATTAAAATTTTCGCTTGGATCATAATTGGCGAAAGCCATCCTGCGGTGCCGAAAAGTTTTGCCACAGAGGATAAAATCTGTCTTTTCGTTATGGCTGATAATGCGGATATGGACTCAGTCGTGTATGAGAACATGTCCGATATCGCATTCCATTGGATCCCCAGAGTCTTTGTTGTACTTTCCTTTTCGAATTTAAGGAAATTAGTGTACAACAAGTTTTCTTTCGGTATATGTTTTACTATATCTGGATGATTTGCAGTAATCTTTTTCAGTGGAAACCCTGCGGTTTTGAGAGCTCTTATAACCTGTGATAAAGCCTCGTATGCTTGTGGAAGAGTGTGACTTTTAGACAGAATATCGTCTACATACGTTTGAGTTTTCAACACTTCAATTGCCAGAGGAAATTTTGACTTTGTGTTGTCTGCCAATTCGTGGAGTGTTCGAATGGCTAGATATGGTGCACAGTTAACGCCAAATGTAACTGTTTTTAGTTTGAAGTCGCGTAAAGGACTGGTGGGGGATCTTCGGAACATAATACGTTGAAAATCTTGGTCGTCTTTATGTACGACTATTTGCCGATACATTTTTTCAACGTCCCCATTGAATACGTACTTGAATATAAGCCAATTTAATATCAGAAGCATTTAATCTGGTTGGAGTGTGGATCCCGTAAATAGGATGTCATTTTGGGAATTCCCTGAACTGGTGGCTTTCGAGGCATTAAAAACAACTCTTACTTTTGCTGTTTTTTTCTGGCTATATTACTGCGGCTGGTAAAAGGAGTAGTATTTGCCGTTGACGATTTTCTCCCCTGGGTTTACTTCCTCCATATGATCTAAATGGAGGTATTCTTCTAACACACCATCATATTCAGATTTGAGTTCACATTTTTTAAGTAGGTTTCTTTCCATACTTAGAAACTGCTGTATTGCAGAGGTGCGAGAGTGACCTAAGGAGAGTGTGTTAGGAAATTGTTGTTTAAGTGGTAGTCGTACGACGTACCGACCGTTTTCTGATCTAGTAGTTGTGACTTTGTAAAAATCCTCACAATACTGATCTTCAGGGGTTGTGACTGATATGGGGGGGAGTTCTTCTAATTCCCAAAATTTTCTCAATTGTGAATTGAGGTACTCATTTGAGACTTCCTCAACTTGAGTTGTCAATGTTGTAACTGGTTCCGCTAGTCCACTTAGGACCCATCCGAAAATGGTATTTTGCGCCAGAAGTGTATTTGTGATTTTTTCAATACCTTCGAGTATTATCTGTGGTATGAGATCGCTGCCTAATAGAAGATCTATTTGAGCGGGGGTGTTGCAGTTTGAGTCTGCTAGCTTTAGGTGTGAAACCTTTTGCCAATGCTTGCTATTTATATGTATGATAGCTGGGTAACATATTGGTTAATTGCGGTAAGACAATAGCTTCTGCTTGTATGCACTTATCCGCTTGGGGGGAAAAGAGGGTAATGGGAAAGATTTTATTTGAGTTTTGAACAACTCTTCCGCCCATTCCCGTAATTTCAAAATTGGCCAGTTTTGTTGGTAACTGTAGCCTGTTTTGTGCCCTAGACGCTATAAATGATCGTTGTGATCCTTGGTCTATTAAGGCCCTGAGTTTAAAAACTTCTTCTCGGTGTTCGATGGAGACAACTGCTGTGGGTAATAGTACCCTACTGTGATTTTCGCTATGTAGAGTTTGGGTTTTTAAAGCCTTTGAGCAGCTTCGATCGCTAACATTCATTGTTTTGAATTTTTCGCTTAATTTTAGCTTGTGACCTCCTCTACAAAGTTCGCATGACGTTTGTTTATATTGTTCGGATGTGAACGATTGATTTTTAAAAAAGCTTCTTTTTAAATTATTGTGGCTACTTGCGTGGGGTCTATTGAAGCTTCCATTGAGGTCGTTTTGAACTTTTTTGGTTCTGACTAGTTTTTTATCTACCCTTTCTACAATTTCATATTGGGTAGTAAGAAATTCTTTCGTTTGCTGCCACGTTGAGCACTTTCTTCGCGATGAGAGCGATTGCTCCCACAAAAGTAACGATTTTTCTGGTAATGCAGCTGTGCATATATTTACCAGAATGGTAGTATCGTTACTTGCTTGTCGACCAATATTCTCTCGTTTTCGTAACGTGCTTTAAAAGCTTCCCAAGCAAAATTGAAATTTTCGTCATTGAGAGCGAACTGTTTGAACATTACGCCTGCTTGACCTTTGGTTTTGTATCTGAGGTGATACAATTTCTGATAATTTAGGATGGTTTATGTAGACGGCTGTAAACATGTCCCGGAAGGACGGCCACTGTTCATAACCACCATGAAATATATCTATGTCTTTGTGGCAGTTCTACTCTCGGTTGTGGAGTAGGTGCAATTGATTTGATTAGTTTAGTTAATCAGAGATCATGGCTTTTGTCTCTTCGAATTGGTCTAAGCAGTTTTCGTATTTTTAGCAAGCCGAGGATTTAAAATTTTCTAGTAGATCTGAATCATCAGATTCTACAATTGCGTCATATGCAGGTTGGAGACGCTTCCAAAATTTTCTAAATTGTCTTTTTTGATTTCTACTACCGATTCAGAATTGTCTTGGATCGGTGAAGATGAAAATCGAGTGCAGTATCATATCAAAATGCCACTCTCAGCAATGAATTTTGTACTCGTATAAGAAATATCTTTACCCCTCTTTAATTTTGTAGCACCTTGGTTTGAGCGTGTAGCTTCTGCCGGTGTACATGGACTTTTTACGTTTGCAATTTTTAGCAACTGAGTTGTTTTAGATTCCTTTGAGTCTGAGCTCATTTAAAACATGTATAGAATAAATAAAAACGTCTTAGTGAAAACTAGACTTGTAGATGTTTAGAAAAAGTTTCGTATATAAAATATTTAATAGAAGACTTTTTGTATGTAAGAGTTTCAAAAAAAATCAATAAAACCAATGGCTTTTCGATAGACCGAGATTTCAAAAAATATTTTCGTTTATATACATATGTATTTATATGATTAGACGAGAACTCTTTTAGGTAAATAAGAGTTTTTAACGAACTTGATATAAAGATAACGCTTGTCGTGTTTGATAATATGTGCAATCGCGAACTCTTTTAAGTTAATAAGAGTTTCAAAATTAAGTAAATAATTAATCGCTTAAATTTGATTTAATTATTTTTTAATGACCGGAAATTATTTTAAGTATTTTATTTTTCTGTGTATATTTCTTTTATATATGCTTTATGTCCAACTGTCCTATAGGGTCTACCTATAGGTGGATATTTTATTTAATGCTAATGAGTGCTCGTATTAGAGATCACTGCACTTTGTACATATGCATGTATGTACATATGTATTACGCTTTGGTTTTTTACACAATCTTGCTTGTTTTTGTTGATTAAAAATCAAGGGGTATTGCGCGAAATATGGCAATGTGGACTTCGAATATTTCTTATACGCAATCCTGCTTCGTTTTGTTAGACGAAAACCAAGGGCTTTCGCGGAATACTATATGCCAATGTGGACTTTGAAGCAATGAGCGTATCTACATATGAGACAATACACTTTTGCACAAATATTTAATTATGAAAAGGAAAGTTGTTATAAAAAAACTTTTTTGTTATGTAATTTGTACCCGATGTCGATCGGGTATACTTTTCAGTACATACTGTACATATATATGCGCCCTCATGTGCATATATATATACCTATGTTAAAACACCCCCAGTGAATAGCTATAACCAGCCTCGGCTGAAAGCCCCTCCTTTTGATGACGACCGTGGCAAACGAAATAAGGACTACGAATTGAGGGCATGCACCTGGAATGTCCGGTTCCTTAATTGGGAAGGTGCCGCTGACCAGCTGGTTGATGACCTCGTAAAAACAAAGGCTGACATCACCGCCGTCCAAGATATGCGATGGACGGGGCAAGGACAGAGACGAGTAGGTCCTTGTGACATTTACTACAGTGGCCACATAAAGGAGCGCAAGTTTGGTGTAGGATTCGTGGTGGGAGAGAGACTCCGCCGCCGAGTACTATCATTCACTGCGGTGAATCAACGTCTAGCCACAATCCGCATCAAAGCGAGGTTTTTCAACATATCGCTGATTTGCGCCCACGCCCCGACGGAAGAGAATGACGATGTGACCAAAGATGCCTTTTATGAATGCTTGGAGCACACCTATGAGCGCTGCCCCCGCCACGATATCAAAATCGTGCTTGGCGACTTTAACGCCAGGGTGGGCAAAGAAGGTATCTTTGGCACTACGGTCGGTAAATTCAGCCTCCACGACGAAACATCCCCAAATGGGTTGAGGCTGATTGACTTCGCCGGGGCCCGAAATATGGTTATCTGTAGTACTAGATTCCAGCATAAGAAGATTCATCAAGCTACCTGTCCGTCTCCGGATCGAAAAACTACCAACCAGATCGATCATGTTGTGATAGACGGAAGACACGTCTCCTGTGTTTTAGATGTGCGTGCGCTCCGAGGTCCTAACATCGACTCGGACCACTATCTTGTTGCAGCCACGATTCACCCCCGCCTATGTGCAGCAAAAAATGCACGCGGGACCATTAGTTTTCGGAAAGTGCAAACGAACAGCTGGTACGACGAGGAGTGCCGTGTCGCAGCGGAGAGAAAACATGCTGGCTACCTCGCAACGTTACGGTCGACCACAACACGTGCGGGATGGGATAGATACCGGGAATTGAAGAGGGAAGCGAGATGCTTTTGTAGATAGAAAATGAAAGAGGCTGAAATGCCTGAGTACGAAAAGCTTGATAAGCTGGCCTACAGGGGTAATGCTAGAAAATTCTACAAAAAAATGCGGCGGCTTACCGAAGGTTTCAAGACCGGAGCATACTCTTGTAGAACCACCAAAGGTGATCTAGTGACCGATACCCAGAGCATACTTATATTATGGAGGGAACACTTCTCCAGCCTGCTGAATGGCAATGAACGCACAACACCAGGAGAAGGAGAACCCGATTCCCCAATCGATGACGATGGAGCAGACGTTCCATTACCCGACCATGAAGAAGCTCGAATAGCAATTGCCCGCCTGAAGAACAACAAAGCGGCAGGGGCCGACGGATTGCCGGCCGAGCTATTCAAACACGGCGGCGAAGAACTGATAAGGAGCATGGATCAGCTTCTTTGTAAAATATGGTCGGACGAAAGCATGCCCAACGATTGGAATTTAAGTGTGCTATGCCCAATCCATAAAAAAGGAGACCCCACAATCTGCGCCAACTACCATGGGATTAGCCTCCTCAACATCGCATATAAGGTTCTATCGAGCGTATTGTGTGAAAGATTAAAGCCCACCGTCAACTAACTGATTGGACCCTATTAGTGTGGCTTCAGACCTGGAAAATCAACAACCGACCAGATATTCACCATGCGCCAAATCTTGGAAAAGACCCGTGAAAGGAGAATCGACACACACCACATCTTCGTCGATTTCAAAGCAGCTTTCGACAGCACGAAAAGGAGCTGCCTTTATGCCGCGATGTCTGAATTTGGTATCCCTGCAAAACTAATACGGCTGTGTAAACTGACGTTGAGTAACACCAAAAGCTCCGTCAGGATCGGGAAGGACCTCTCCGAGCCGTTCGATACCAAACGAGGTTTCAGACGAGGCGATTCCCTATCGTGCGACTTTTTCAACCTGCTTTTGGAGAAAATATTTCGAGCCGCAGAACTAAATAGAGAAGGTACCATCTTCTATAAGAGTGTACAGCTGCTGGCGTATGCCGATGATAGTTCTGCTTTCTCCAGGCTGGACAAGGAAACAAAAGAAATGGGTCTGGCAGTGAACGAGGGCAAGACGAAATATCTCTCGTCATCAAACAAACAGTCGTCGCGCTCGCGACTTGGCTCTCACGTCACTGTTGACAGTCATAACTTTGAAGTTGTAGATAATTTCGTCTATCTTGGAACCAGCGTAAACACCACCAACAATGTCAGCCTAGAAATCCAACGCAGAATAACTCTTGCCAACAAGTGTTACTTCGGACTGAGTAGGCAATTGAGAAGTCCTCTCTCGACAAACAAAAACCAAACTCTATAAGTCAGTCATAATTGCCGTCCTGCTATATGGTGCAGAGTCTTGGACGATGTCAACAGCGGATGAGTCGACGTTGCGAGTTTTCGGGAGAAAAGTTCTGCGAAAGATTTATGGTCGAGATATACGACGACATCGACATAGTTCAGCGAATTAAAAGACAGCGGCTACGCTGGCTAGGTCATGTTGTCCGGATGGACGAAAACACTCCAGCTCTGAAAGTATTCGACGCAGTACCCGCCGGGGGAAGCAGAGGAAGAAGAAGACCTCCACTCCGTTGGAAGGACCAAGTGGAGAAGGACCTGGCTTCGCTTGGAATATCCAATTGGCGCCACGTAGCCAAAAGAAGAGACGACTGGCGCGCTGTTGTTAACTCGGCTATAATCGCGTAAGCGGTGTCTACGCCAATTAAGAAGAAGATGTATATATGTACTTATATGTTCGTATGGAAAACCACGAAAAGAGAATTAACCGACCGCAGGCAATTTTCTCAAGTTCACTCGTTTTTATGTATATTTATTTTTTATAATTGCGCCGCATATACATATAGTACATGTGTATGTATATACATATGTTCGCAGTGATAAGAAGCCGCGAAAAGAGAATTTAATAACACTAGTTTACAGTTTTGAACTTTTTGTCTGCTGCCGCGAATTCTGCGATTGATATTGTTCACTTATTACTTGTTTTCGTCAAATCTACCCTCAAAAATTTTTGAGCATATATACTATTAATCGAAAACAAGCGTATTTTACTGTGTTAAGATTCGTTTCTCAAGTTTTTGCGTCATGAGTAGTTCAAGAAGACGTTGTTTAAATAAACCAGATAATTTTGCTACATATGCGGGGAATATGTGTTTAAAAATTATAGAAAAGTTATGTCAGAGTTGGTGAAAAATACCTATTTTGAGTATTTTGGGGTGCTCTTGGATAAAAATAAGAATTCTTGGGCTCCCAATTGTGTTTGTAAATCTTGTGTGGAATAATTAAGATGATGGAAAAGTGGTAAAAGAAGTGCCTTTAAATTTGGAACACCGACTATTTGGCGAGAACCACGAAATCATCTCGTAGACTGTTATTTTTGTAGTGTGAACTTAAACGGTTTAAACATTAAAAATCGAGCTAAATGGCAGTACCCAAGTACTGTGTTCAACGTCCAGTGCAGCGTTCACCTAACTCTTCAGAGCCTAAAAATATATCTGAACCATTCGAGCAAGACATTGAAGGACCAAGCTCATCACAAAATGATGCTGATTTTGAAGGTGTATCTAATAAGCCAAAACGCTTTTCCCAAAATTAGTTAAATGATCTTGTAAGAGATTTAAATCTTTCTAAAAAAGCTTCAGAATTGTTAGCATTAACTAAAAGAAAAAAACTTGCTATCCTCGGATACTAAAATAAGTTTTTATCGTGAAAGAGATGCGTTACGGCGTTATTTTTCCGAAGAAAACGGCATTACCTCAGATATCAAAAACTTGTTGATAAAAATGGGTTTGAAGCGATACGAACCAAACGACTGGCGTTTATTCATTGATAGCTCAAAACGTAGCCTTAAATGTATTCTATTACATAATGGAAAAAAATACGCTGGGGTACCTATTGCCCACAGTACAAAGTTAAAGGAGGAATACTGTAACATTTCGCTAGTCTTGAACAAATTAAAATACAATAACCATGAGTGGCAAATTTGTGTCGATTTAAAAATGGTCAACATTCTTCTCGGTCAACAGTAGAGCTAAACAAGAGCATAGGGTGAGAAAAAACTGGCTCTTGAGAGAAAAAATGCAGCCTGGAAAGCACAATATAGTCCACAATTCATTAGTAGCTCGTAACAAAATTATTCTTCCACCATTACATATAAAACTTGGCATCATGAAACAGTTTGTAAAATCACTAAATAAAGATGGGAACTACTTTTCTTACATTTGCCAAAAATTTCCTCAGCTCACTATGGAAAAGATTAAAGCCTGAATTTTTGATGGCCCCCAAATTAGACAACTTACGAAAGATACTCAATTTAGAAATTCTATGACTGAATCAGAACTAAAGGCTTGGACAGCGTTCGTATCTGTGATGCAGAATTTTCTCGGAAAAAAAAATCTGAAAATTATATTGAACTTGTAGAACACTTTCTGTTACAATTAAAAAATATGGGATGCAATATGAGTATAAAACTCCACTTTCTCCATAGTCACCTAGAAAGGTTTCCTGAAAATTTAGGAGATATGAGCGAAGAGCAGGGAGAGCGTATGCATCAAGACTTACGCGTCATGGAAGAGCGCTATCAGGGTTTCTGGGATGCAAATATGATGTCTGACTATTGTTGGTCTCTAATACGTCATATTCCAAAGTCTATACATCGGAGAAGAGCTTTAAAACGAAGTTTTTTAGAACTTAATGATTAATTATTTTTCTTAATAAATTTTTTCTTAATAAATACATGTTTTTTCTGTGTAATACCTACATAGCTGAAACTCTGAAACTAGAGCTGATAAAAATATTTAAATTATATTTTCGAAAATAGTATATTATATGTAGTCAGCAACAGCTAAAATTTCTTCGGCAACAAATGTACTGTAAACTACTGTAATCTTTTAATTATAGATATACATATATATATATATATATGTATATGTATTTTTGAAATATATATATTAATGTGGGTATGGTTAATCTAGTAAAAGAGCAAGTTATGCTCTTTGGATGTTATAGAAATATATGTGACATATATGTATGTATGTATTTTATCTCCAATTTTATTTGCGCATATGTTTTTTTTCTTATGATTGCCGTAGCTTATTTTAAGCAATCCTGCTTATACTTGATTAAGTATAAGGGGTATTGCTGGAAAATTCTGCAATTAAATACTTGAATACTTTATTGTTTTTTGGGGATAGTTTCTGTGTTATAACACAACGGTAAGTATTTACCGGCAATCAATAATCCGCTATATACAGTACCAACCAAACTGCTTTGTTTGCGGCTTCTCGGTTTTTACCGGAAAATAAACGGAAAACGTTTGGTAACGGTTTTCTGTTCTTATTTGACCGGAATTTTGGTCAGAACCGCAATTTAAATTATTTTTTTTTGAATTTCAAACATACATATGTATATGTACAAAAATATAGAAATATTGATAGGAAACGATACCACTCACTTTGATTTCCGCCAGTGGCTTTTGGGGATAATACTTGTAAGTGTGTATGTCTTGATTTGCGTGTGCCTTTTTGTGCCGGTTTGTGACTGTTTTTCTTCTCCCTAGTCCTTTTGCTGCTGGTGTTGTGGTTGTGTTTCCAGATCCCTATTTTGTCTCACTTTGGGCTTTTGTTGTTACAGCACTGTGCTTGTGCTTGTAATAATGTGTTTTTTTTTTCTCCGTTTGCGCACCACAACTTTGTCACCTCCCTTTTCTCTTTTTTCCTTTTTGGTTTCACCATACATACATATACATATGTATGTATATTATATGTGCATATGTGTTTTATGTTTAGCACTTTTTGTCACCTCACTTTTATTTTGTAACTTCACTTTTTATAAGTATGTTGACAAACTATGCACATATGTATGTATATAGTTTTGTATATATCTATACCTATATAATGTATATTTTTTTTCCAATTTTAACACCACCGTTTCTTTCTTTCCCAATTCTTATTTCCACACTTTGTTGTCTCTTTCAAAAATTTCTTTCCTTTTCCAATTTTTTTTCTTTTTCACTATTTGTTTTTGGCACCACCGGTAAATTTTTTTGTGGAGGTTTTGTCCTACCGGTACTTTTTTCTATTATTAGCCAACGGTTTTTGTTGCCCACTTTGTCACCACCGGTGTTTAAAAAATTTGGTTTTTTTCACAGGTTGTTTTTTTTTTCTTTTTTTTTTGTTTGTCACTAACGGCCTTTTGGGTTTGCTCCCTTTGTCACCACCGTTTTTTACAAAGTCAAAAATTTTCACCGTTTTTTTTTTTTTTTTTTGTTAAATCACAATTATGTGCACATATAATGTGTTTTTTATTGTATAGGTATATTTTTTATGCACTTCACAAATTTGTTTTTTGTTTTAGTAATTGATGTTATTTAATATTTACCGCGTCGTCGCGGCACCGTGATTAATTTTTTATTTATTTATTTACTTTTTTTTAAATTTATTTTATCACTAGTGCCGTCCGGTACGGCTCGAATTACCATAAATAAATTGCTATAGAAATAAACTACCGGCACTCATCTTCGACGAATTCGCAAAAAGAAATTTAAACGATGAAACTTGCAGCGTCTGGAAGTTAGCGTATGTATATGCGCACAGACCGAAAACAACAACGACTCGGCGCCGTCCGCCTGTCCCTTCTGTTAATTGTGTTTTGGTGTCCTCGTGTGTGGTGTGAAAGTATGGTGTAGATGATGATGCGGTGTGCATGATGCCGAGGTGTTGAGTATGGGGTGTGTAGTGTGGAATGAAAATATGATGTGCATGATGCCCATATATAAGAACATATGGTTGAAGTATGCAGTGGTTTGCAATCGGTGACCCAACAAGAGTGTTTTATTTTACCATTTAAAAGATTTCGAAGCTCCTCGTCATTGGAATGGTCCTTAGCCAAGCTATCATAGTTTAAAGTTTCTGGGGAAATTGAGTTTATTCGTGACAGCAGGTCTGCTGTTACATTGCCGCTTACATGGCGAATGTCGGTGGTGATCTGAGCTATGAAGTCGAGTTGACGTATTTGCCGATTATAAGCTCGATCTAGCTTTTGTTGAAATGCGTATATCAGGGGCTTATGGCCTGTGTAAATATGACAACGACCTGCGAACATGTATTGAAAATGTCGTAATGCTAGGTATGCGGCAGTCAGCTCCCTGTCGTAAGTACTGTATGTTTTCTCAGCACTACTAAATCTGCGACAGAAAAATCCTAATGGTTATACATAGACTACCAATCTGATGCATTCATCCATAAAAAAATTTACGCGTTGTGCGATGGGTGAGCGAGTAATGCACAATTGACCAGTTGTTCCCTACATGCAGCAAAACTGTCTGCTGCTTCCGCTGACCAAGTAAGTGGTGTAGTATCGTATCGCCTATTACCACGAACCATGTCGAAAAGGCAGGCTTGTGTCGTCAGTGCGTGTGGTATGAAACGCGTTCTGGGAGTGGCCGAGTACCATCTTTAGTGATAGAATGCCCGAGGAATCGTAGTTCCGAGACGCCAAATTCCGATTTACTAACGTTAATAGTTAGGTTATTTTCCCTCAGTTGTTGGAAAACTTGGCGCAAGTGGTTTTGATGCTCTTCTTCTGAAATGGATGCAATACGTACATCATCATGTTAAACAAGTTCGAAGCTTAAACCACTAAAGACTTCGTTAATAAGTCTTTGGAATGTCTGTGCTGTATGTTTTGAAGGTTTTAGACTGTTTGCCCAACTCTAAAACCGTAGCAGCCGAACGACCCTATAATGATTTTTTCAATAAAACATAATTGCACGGCTCTCGGCATTTAGTTGCTTTCACACCGAATTTATTATGGTACCAGCAAATCGGTTTGTCTGATTTACCTAAAGACGCACGGGGTCCACGTGACCTAGATCGAGACCGCGAACAAAAATTTGATCCTTTGTTATTGAAAAGCTTATGCACTTGCCTAGTCAATTCTGCTATTTCAAGTTTCAAGCTCGAAACTAAGTGCCAGACCCTCTTGCGCGTGGTTGTGTTGCATCCAATAGTTTCGATAATGGAATCCGCTATCTTTAGTTTTTCCACGGTAGCGATGTTTGTAGCAATAATCGCTACTTGTACATACGGAGGAAGTCTGCTTACCCTAGATCGTGTGAAATGCTGTCATTCAGAGTCGTCCTGGCCGCGATTTTCATGTCTTTAAATAACTCGATGGGGCGTCGGTCGCCTGGAACCTTATCTTTAAGAACACGTTGCAGCCGCCGCTGTTGGCTGTCCGAAAATGCTCAACGATCTTGTCCTGAATGTATTTGTATTTAAAATTTGTCGGTGCAGCGCCTTTGATGCAGCGAAGCTCTATCAGCTTGTTAGGCGGTACACATGCAAGAACGATGTCGAATTTCCTATTATCGTTGGAAATTGAAGAAACGCTGAACCAAAAGTCCAGAGAATAAAAATAAGCTTCGATGGTGTCTTCGGTCATTGTTGGTAGTGGTAGACGTGGAGTTGAATTTGGAAAATCCCCAATATTAACGTAGGAGTACCGGTTGCCAGAAACATGGATATCGTTTAGCGCCTTTCCTATGAAATTAAAATGTTCAATTTACCTTCGGGGTCACCAGATGTGGGAACAAGTGAAGATGATGCGTTATGCTTGATGTCCAATAGCAGAAGAGATTTATTTCTTATTCGTTATAACTGTTGATAGTAAGAATATAATAACAATAGGAATGAAGGATTAAAAACATATGATAGCATTGTCTTTAGGAGTTAGGTAGAGTTGTATTTTAGGAGTGCTGCGCCGGAAATTAAATTAACACCGTAATGATCCTTCGAGGTTGCCACATATATGTATATACAGTAAGACAGTTCGGTATATATGTGATGTACCTAAATAACTGAAAAAAAGTTTCGGACCTGCCTATAAGCTTATTTGTGTTTCCAAACACACCGCAATATTATTCAAAAATAAAATTAAATTAAAAAAATACATATATATATGTATATAAATATATATATATATATACATTATTATAAATAATAATAAGTACAACACATACACATGTGCATAAAAGTATTTCCGGGTTTTTTATTCCAATACACAAATATGTGTACATGCCCATGTAATAAAAAAATCAAGTGGTACATACATAAATTAAATAACGTGGAGGTTCAACGACCTGCCTTTACGCTTAATTCCCAAACGCACCACAAAAAAAAAAAAAAATTATTTAAGTGTAGAATTCTTTCTTGCGAATCTCCAGCGATATCCCTTGAGCTAAACAAAAAAACAACAAGCAGGATCGCTTAAAACATAAGCAAAGGTAAAAAGAGAGAACTACAAAAGATAATAAGCGAAATGTATGTATGTACACAGATTTACTTTTGCATTTGCATGTTGCCCGCCGAAATTTATACCGCACTCACACTCACCTTTATGCTCTTTACATTTTCCGTACTCAATCTCTCACTAAAGAGATCCATATAAAGCAATGAATACATATTTACCTGGGAACAAATACTTATAACCTGTAAATATATAACAAATTATATAGATATATATAATTACACTGGTAAACACTATTTTTGTCACATGAAATTTGTTATGATTTTTATTTATGTTGGTGTACCCTCATTAAAAATATATGTATAACATTTTTGTTTCTATCACATCCAGTTTTCTTGTGACAGCTACATATTCATTTCTGACTTCATATACGTTTCTTTCTTTACATAACTGAATTTAGTCGACTGTGTAACTATTATGTTTGCTAAATTACATTTTATTTACATTAGTTAGATCGTAAATATGCCACGAAAGTGTTTGAACAACCCGGACAATTTTAGTTATGTGTGTGGAGAAATCTCACTAATTGAACAGTGCTATTTAGACTATTTTGGTTTTCCTGTGAGGAATCAAGGCGAATCCTGGGTTCCACATAAATGTTGTGTAACGTGTGTGAGGCTCCTTCTAGGTTGGGCTAAACAATAATCTAGACATTTGTCATTTGCTATACCAATGATTTGAACGGAACCAAAGGATCATGTAAGTGATCGTTATTTTTGTTTGATTCAAACAAAGGTATTTCTACCAAATCCAAACACACTATCCAGTATCTAAACTTGTATTCGGCCAAGAGACTCATCCAACTAGTGCCGAACTGCCTGTACCGATGCCTCCAAATCGATCAAAAAGTGAGAATTCTAGTCCGGAATTTGTTCTCAGTCAGCATAATAAGGTAGCTGAAGATAGTGACTCAAGTTATGAACCGTTTACTTAAAAAGAACCGCACTTATTGACACAACGTGATTTAAACGATTTAGTACGTGATTTAAATCTGTCTAAAAACAGGCTGAGCTTTTGGGGTCTAGATTAAACAACTGGACGACGTGGTACAAAGATTTCTTATTTTCGACGTTCGATGACGATGAAATAAAACCTTACTTTTCTGAAGGAGGTGATTTAGTCTATTGTAATAACGTTCCCGTAACGAAAATCAAAGAGGGAATATTTGCAGGCCCTCAAATACGGCAATTGATTAAGGATAGGAGGAAATGGAGTTCAGGAATGCTAGCAGACTATTGTTGGAGACTTAAGAGGGACCTACCGGAAGCAAAATATTCAAGAAAATCATAAGTATCTATTAGATATTAAGAAAATAATTCTGTAAGTGTAGCTGAATTTTGTACTTTTTACGAAAATATATGTTTTCATGTCACAAGAAAACATGATGAGTACATTTTTTTTATTGATATATTATTATTTGGTAGCCCTAGTATATTCAAAATTTGATATAAATTTTCATGTGACAAAATAAAAACTACAAATTTGTTGACCAGTGTTATTTTTCGCGCTCTCATCGAACGGTTAGCGATACATAAATACATTTATGTGCATTAAGTATTTTTTGCTATATTGTACACACTTTTATAAACATATTTACAAATATATGGAGTCATGTGTAGAAGTTCACGCAAGTTAGGAAAGTTCTCTGATCGCCATTCACTTGGGAGTGGCCAGAAACGATTGTTTTACACATGGCTCAAGCAGCTCACTACTTCCGGTCTTTGACCAAGTATCCTCTGGGTAGCCTAAGAACATCCGTTCGAAGGCGAGCTAATGTGAGAAGGCGAAACATTCCCTACATAGGGTTGTGCGCTGGGCTTGGGACCCGCCACGTAAAAAAAACACCCCCCCTGAAGAAGTTGAAACAGCCTCGGATGAGAGACCCCCATTTTGATGACGACCATGGCAAACGGAATAAGGACTACGATTTGAGGGCATGCACCTGGAATGTCCGGACCCTTAATTGGGAAGGTGCCGCTGCCCAGCTGGTTGATGTCCTCGCGAAAAAAAGGCTGACATCACCGCCGTCCAAGAAATACGATGGACGGGACAAGGACAGAGATGAGTAGGTCCTTGTGACATAACTACTGTGGCCATATAAAGGAGCGGTGAATGAACGTATAGCCACAACCCGCATCAAAGAGTTGGTTCTTCAACATATCGGTGATTTGCGCCCACGCCCCGAAGGAAGAGAAGGACGATGTGACCAAAGATGCCTTCTATGAGCGCTTGGAACGCGCTTATGAGGGCTGCCACCGCCACAATGTCAAAATCGTGCTTGGCGACTTTAACGCCAGGGTGGGCAAAGAAGGTGTCTTTGGCACTACGGTCGGTAAATTCAGCCTTCACGACGAAACATCCCCAAATGGGTTGAGGCTGATTGACTTCACCGGGGACCGAAATATGGTTATCTGTAGTACTACATTCCAGCACAAGAATATACATCAAGCTACCTGGCTGTCTCCGGATTGAAAAGCCACCAACCAGATCGATCATGTTGTGATAGAAGGAAGACACGTCCCCAGTGTTTTAGGTGTACGTGCGCTCCGAGGTCTCAACATCGACTCGGACCACTAACTTGTTGCAGCAAGATTCGCACTCGCCTCTGTGCAGCAAAAAACGCACGCCAACAAACACAAGGTAGGTTCGACGTCGAGAAGCTGCAATCACAACAGATAGCCGAACGATTTTCTACTCGGCTTGCACTCCTGCTCCCTGAGAGCACTAGTAAACAACTCGGTATAAGGGAACTGTGGGACGGCATTTCAAATTCCTTACGTACAGCTGCAACCGAAACCATTGGTTTTCGGAAAGAGCAAAAGAACAGCTGATACGACGAGGAGTGCCGTGTCGCAGCGGAGAGAAAACAGGCTGCCTACCTCGCAAAGTTACGATCGACCACAACACCTGCGGGATGGGATAGATACCGAGAGTTGAAGAGGGAACCGAGACACATTTGCAAGCAGAAAAAGAAAGAGGTCGAAATGCATGAGAACGAAGAGCTGTCGGCCAGCATATGGCAGGGGTAATCCTCGAAAATTCTACGAAAAAATACGGCGGCTTACAGAACGTTTCAAGACCGGAGCATAATCTTGTAGAACCCCCAAAGGTGATCAAGTCACTGGTGCCAAGAGCATACTTAAAATATGGAGGGAGCACTTCTCCAGCGTGCTGAATGGCAGTGAACGCACAACACCAGGAGAAGGAGAACCCGATTCCCCAATCGATGACGATGGAGCAGATGTTCCATTACCCGACCATGAAGAAGTTCGAATAGCAATTGCCCGCCTGAAGAACAACAAAGCGGCAGGGGCCGACGGACTACCGGCCGAGCTATTCAAACACGGCGGCGAAGAACTTATAGGGAGCATGCATCAGCTTCTTTGTAAAATATGGTCGGACGAGAGCATGCCCAACGATTGGAATTTAAGTGTGCTATGCCCAATCCATAAAAAAGGAGACCCCACAATCTGCGCCAACTACCGTGGGATTAGCCTCCTCTACATCGCATATAAGATTCTATCCAGCGTATTGTGTGAAAGATTAAAGCCCACCGTCAACAAACTGATTGGACCTTATCAGTGTGGCTTCAGACCTGGAAAATCAACAAGCGACCAGATATTCACCATGCGCCAAATCTTGGAAAAGACCCGTGAAAGGAGAATCGACACACACCACCTCTTCGTCGATTTCAAAGCTGCTTTCGACAGCACGAAAAGGAGCTGCATTTATGCCGCGATATCTGAATTTGGTATCCCCGCAAAACTAATACGGTTGTGTAAACTGACGTTGAACAACACGAAAAGCTCCGTCAGGATCGGGAAGGACCTCTCCGAGCCGTTCGATACCAAACGAGGTTTCAGACAAGGCGACTCCCTATCGTGCGACTTCTTCAACCTGCTCCTGGAGAAAATAGTTCGAGCTGCAGAACTAAACAGAGAAGGTACCATCTTCTATAAGAGTGTACAGCTGCTGGCGTATGCCGACGATATTGATATCATCGGCCTCAACACCCGCGCCGTTAGTTCTGCTTTCTCTAGGCTGGACAAGGAAGCACAGAAAATGGGTCTGGTAGTGAACGAGGGCAAAACGAAATATCTCCTGTCATCAAACAAACAGTCGTCGCACTCGCGACTTGGCTCTCCACGTCACTGTTGACAGTCATAACTTTGAAGTTGTAGATAATTTCGTCTATTTAGGAACCAGCATTAACACCACCAACAATGTCAGCCTGGAGATCCAACGCAGGATTGCTCTTGCCAACAGGTGCTACTTCGGACTGAGTAGGCAATTGAAAAGTAAAGTTCTCTCTCGACGAACAAAAGCCAAACTCTATAAGTCGCTCATAATTCCCGTCCTGCTATATGGTGCAGAGGCTTGGACGATGTCAACAACTGATGAGTCGACGTTACGAGTTTTCGAAAGAAAAATTCTGCGAAAGATTTATGGTCCTTTGCGCATTGGCCACGGCGAATATCGCATCCGATGGAGCGATGAGCTGTACGAGATATATGACGACATTGACATAGTTCAGCGAATTAAAAGACAGCGGCTACGCTGGTTAGGTCATGTTGTCCGGATGGATGAAAATACTCCAGCTCTGAAAGTATTCGACGCAGTACCCGCCGGGGGAAGCAGAGGAAGAGGAAGACCTCCACTCCGTTGGAAGGACCAAGTGGAGAAGGACCTGGCTTCGCTTGGAATATCCATTTGGCGCCACGCAGCGAAAAGAAGAAACGACTGGCGCGCTGTTGTTAACTCGGCTATAATCGCGTAAGCGGTGTCTACGCCAATTAAGATGAAGAAGAAGATATACAAATAAGTATAAGAAACAAGTGATAGAAACGTATGAAAATAAATATGTATATATACATACATTCTTATTACAGCTTATTACGGCTGTCTCTTCGCGTTCTTAAAAGATACAGATAGTAAAAACATAACACATATACAAATTAAGCGCGAGTGAAGCGAAGATAAATTAACTTGATACACGGTAAAAAACACCTCGAAAAAAAAATCAGACACATTTAATAAAAATTACAAACGAATATTTATGAAATATTTACAAAATTTTTTTACATATTTTTTCATAACACTAATTTTACAATTGTATTCGAAACATTTTTAAGCTCAAAGCTTCTAATATAATTTTATAAATGCAATCTGATAAATCAAAAGAGGTTAAACCAAGAACATCTTAAATATTGGAAATTCCAAAAATGGCTGATGATGACAAATCACAAAGCAGGATGCCAAACAAAAGAGAACCAAAGATAATTCAGTGTCAAGGTTCATAACTGAAAGTGACAGTTTTGTTAGATACTGCACAAGATTTTCAGCTTCCCCTGTTAGTGACAATACTGAATCAGTTTTAAACTTAAAAATTCAAAGTATAGATTGCATATGGGCACGCTTTCTGGCAGCATACGAAACAGTACTAGATACTGACGATCAGTGTTGCTAACTTAGTGGATTTTCCACTAGATCTGGTGGTTTAGGCATGCCTTACGCGAGATTTTTTTGGTTTTAGTGGCTAGTGGATTTTATAGTGGATTACATTGTTCCAGTTAGTGGTGGTTAGTGGAATGATGTTAAATACATAGTTGATAACAATTATTAACTACTTATATACAAATATTTCCTATAAATATTTTATTAAGTGTCTGCCGCCCTAGTACCATGTTCAGACCGAAATCGTGTGATTATTTCGTTTGTTGAATGGATTATCCTACTAATCTTAAAAATTTATCAAGATTTCGCCATACAAAAATGACAGTTCCAAATCACTTCATTGAAATGATTTGAAACTGATCCAAGCTAAATCTCTCTGTACGACTCTGATTTTGCGCAATCTACTTGGTAGCACTGGAAATCTGTTACATTATCACAACTGATTTAGACACTACAAAGGGAAAAAAAACTTCACCCGAAAATCGACTTAACAAATGAAAAAATGCGCCCATTATTTCCATTATATGGAAAATATTTAAAAGAAGACGGCTTTTATTTCAAAATACTATATGAAAATGTTTTTTTAATAAATATTAAGCGATGTGAATTCTTGGATAGCAAAAACAGCTGTTTTTTGATCTTTCTAACGGCAGTGAGAACACTGTTGGGTTATGAAATGCTTAAATATAATCTAATCTTTTAAATTTTCGGTCTGAACATGGTATAAGGTTGTCTGGAAGAGATCTCTTTTTAGCGATAAGACTGACTGTAGTTGTTACCTATATTGTTTTCCTTACATACATATGTGTACGTTAAGACTCTGTGGTGCACAATAAAGAATACTTACTTACCTAATTTATTTAAGTACCCTATGTTTACTATCAAAGCAATATACATATGTATTTGCTGTGTTTTTTTATCATTTGATATGAAACTTTGCAGAATTTACTGATACAATTTATAACATTAGACCTAGTTAACATTTTATTCGTCTAAGATTTCAACCATAGAATTACTTCAATACAAAACTAGAGTGGTGTTCACTTAATTGAAATTTTGCTTAGACATAGAGAGTGAGAGAGGGCTAGAACTGCAATATATAAATATTTGTAGTAGTAAAGAATTAAAAGTCGTGCATATTCTATATTATTCAAATAATGATTTAATCGAACTTTTTAATACTGAAATGACAATTGCAGTAAAGTATTTTATTGTCATTTTATTGTCTATTTTATTATTTTTAATTATTTCTATTCTGTTTTCAATTTAAAATCTAATATTTTCCCGCTTTCCTTTACCACACCGCGAGTCGAACGCCCTACCGCGTTCCAACGGGCGAATTAAAGAACCTAGTGATTTTACTATAGCGAGTTTGCAGATATATGACACTACGCTTAAGCACGCGACATTTCACAAGTATCACAGATGGTTGTCGCTCATGAGTAAGTAATATTTTGTGTCGCTCTGTAATTTCTAGTGGAATTCTGGTGGTTTGAGAGCCCGACAAAGTTTAGTGGTTTTCTGGTGGTTAATACTGCCTTATTTGGTGGTTTGATAAAGATAAAGTTGGCAACACTGCTGACGATGCTGAACTCCCAAGAAAACATAAAATTTTCGGCGAAAACTAAATATGAAACTGCCTCGAACAATACGAAATTACGAAGGCAATGATATTTGACCAAATAAATTTATTAAGGCCATGTAGAGCCACTAGTCCTCCTCCGAGAGTAGTTACGACTCAAAAAGAAGACCTAGATGCAGGTATATTCTTGAAAGTACAACTAGTGATACTGAAGTTTTTCACGGAAGCTATGATCAATGGCCGTCCTTCCGGGACATGTTCACAGCCGTATACACAAACCATTCCAAAGTTTCACGAGGTCAAAAGCTGTACCATCTCAGGTACAAAACAAAAGGGGAAGCAGGCAGTATCGTCAAGCGTTTCGCTTTAAATGACGAAACCTTTAATCTGGCTTGGGAAGCACTGGTCGAAAGATACGAAAATGAAAGAGTATTGGTAGACAACCAAATAATAATTTAAATGAATTTACCAAAAATTCAACAAGAAACCAGCCAAGAATTTAAAAAACTATACTCGACAGTGGCTAATTGTTTATCTGTGTTAGAAACACAGAATATTTTCACAGAATCGTGGGACCCTATCCTAGTAAATATTTGTGCAGCCACACTGCCTGATGCTGCTTTGCTAAGATGGGAGCAATCAGTAGTGGCAAGAAAGAAATCGCCAAAATTGCATCAAATGAAAGAATTTTTAACAACTCAGTACGAAATAGCTGAGCGAGTTGACAAAAAAATAGTGAAGACAAAAACTAATCAAAATGATTCAAATAAAAACTTTTTTAAAACTCAAGCCAGCAATAATATACAATATAATATAATAGAAGTCAAACATTCGTGTCAAATCAAACAAGTAATTGGCATTCATTATATGAAATATGTAAAGGAGGTCATAAAATAAGATCTTGCGAGACGTTTAAAAAGATGTCTGTTTCAGATAGAAACAATCTAACAATCTTGTCCGACAACATAAACTTTGCATCAACTGTCTGTCCAATTCTCACGGGACAAAAGACTGTGAAAGCAAATTAATTGTGTATACTGTCATCGAAAACATCACTCATTGCTTCATATTACAAATTTTCAAAATATGAAGCAAAAGCAATTTCATAAAACCCCCGGGTTAGTCACTACAACCAAAAGTGGTAATCCAGAAATCTCAAGTCTCGAAAAAAGGGAAGAACAACCATGTTGTTTAATTAAAGCAAAATTCTTTAATTCTACGGTCATCGCTATTGAACATAGAGGAGAATTATTCAAATTAAGATCATTAATATATCAAGGTTCCCACAGATCCTTTATATCATCTAAAGCGCAAAATCGGCTGAAATTGCCAGTCAAGAATAAAAGTTTCCAAATTTCGGGAATGGGCGGAAGAATTATACAAAATTCGAACAAAAACAAACGCGGATATGTATTAGAATGGGTCTATGAAATAACTCCCACGAAATAAGTCCTACTTTGAAAAACGAAATAAGTCCCACCAAAAATTGCTTCAAAAAAATAAATAACTCCCACGAAATAAGTCCCACTTTTGAAAACGAATTAAGTCCCACCAAAATGAAATGATTTAAAAATTTACTTGAAATGAAATAACTCCCACTCAAAATGAAATAACTCCCCCGTAAATAATATATTTCTTAAATGAAATAAGTCCCACTTTCATAAACGAAATAAGTCCCACCTTTTCACTGTTTAATGCGATTTCAAATAAGAAGTATTTGGCTCTTCGAAAAAAACACACGTCGAATAATATGAATAATCAAAGCAGAGGAATAATAAAGAAAAATCGTATGCATGCTTGCTTCTTAATGGAATGGATATTACGAATTTTGATAGAGTTCCAGAATTTATTATTAATTATTTTTTCGGTCAAGAAACCTATAGAGAACGCCTACTAGTAACAACTTTTGGATTCGTAAATGGATTAAGTACAGATCAATTGTTCTTATTATTAAGATGGAAACCGTTTCGGAAGGACAATCAGATTAAAATTATCAACCTTTATAAATGGCTTGAAGATCCATTGCATGGTAGACGGTATTATAGTTTTAATGTGGCATTGGGAAGTTGTATTTTGTAATGGTGATATTAGAAAACATGGAACACGAATTCCAATTTCCTACTAAAAATATAATAAAACACATACATACGTAATTACGTCAACAATTTTTTTTAATATTGTTTTTCCAGTAGTTAAGTTCGGTACCTATTTGTACACATTTCTTTAAAGTTTTTTTTATTATACTAAGTATAAAGTAATTAATAACAAAAAAAGGAGAGCCATGAGAGATAAGGACAAAATATTACGGTTGTCCCTTTTACGAAATGTCCAATAGATAACTTTTTGCATAAGAAAAAAATGAGAAATAAAGCCATAATGGAATTAGATGTATTTCATGGCTCTATCGCACTCCTCCATAAAAAAATCATTTATTTATCAGATAAATATTTGAAGGGTTTCATGAACTTCTGCACGACAGAATGGACATACTAGTGTACTGGTTTGATCAATTTTGTGAGTTTGCATTGTAAGACAGCATTCACTGCAAATTTTCAAGTGCTTACAAGGAAAAACTAAGATATTTGGCTGCTTTATGAAACAAACCACACACATATTATTATTAATTGTATTCTGGTTGGTTTCAATATGGTTTAGGGACTCGTCTTCAATGTCCTCTTCCAAATATGATAATTTTTCAAAAAGATCTTCATCAGGATCCATTTGTACAATTAAATTATTTTTTGATAACACCAGTTGGTCAAGGAATTTAGAAGGAGTTATAGTACCTTCTAAGAAATCATTCTTGAATTTCGAAATCATATCTGCTTTCAAAACACAGGACTTTTTAATACGCTTTTTTCCCACACTACCATTGGTATTCATCAATAGTTCAAATTTTCTTACTTTTTCAAATTCTTGCGTCTGTAAAAATGCTACAAATTTAAAAAACGTAGCCTTCTTTGGAATGATTTTTCCTATGAAGCTATTGTAAGCTTCTATTGCAGACGTAGTGCGGATTTCAGAATCGAAAACTGAATAGTTATGTGGACCGATCTGTAATAATGAAATCATAACACCTTTTTGTAAATATTCTGTAAAAGGGAATATTGTACCTTTTGCATCCATTGATTCTCAAAATATTTTATAAATGATTTGAATCTATCTAAAGAGTTCAATTTTCCTAAATCTTCGGTTAGTAGTTGGAAGCTATCCGAAATGTTCATTCCAGGTAATAATGGAAGAGATAGAAATTTGTGATAAATTTTAGACGCTTCTTTATTTTGCCGAATATATTGAGGGAGCCTTTTGTCCTTCATGGTTATGAATCGACGCAATGACTGGCAATAATGGAACCAGCAACCAAATATTTTTGAATCAGGGAAACTTTTTTCAATTGCGCTTCTCAATCCTGTTTCATAATCTGTTATAAAAGTTGCTCGTGACAGATCAATAATGCTCCTTTGTATATAACTTAATAAATGCTGATATGCTTTTAGAGATTTTTTGGACATCAGTACGAAAAGAAAGCGGAATACCTAAAATAGAAAAAATAATAAATATATAAATATGTATACATAATATAAATATATAGTTATGAATGGAATAATTTACCGATCCAAAGTATTCACAATGTAAGATTAATATTTGTTTAAAGCTTCCTAGAGGAAGTACAGAAAAAGTACCATCAATTAAAATGTTTCTTTTCGAATTAACAGGAATGCATTCTTTCATCAGTTCAACACTTCTTTCGGAACAAAAAACGCAACATGCAAAGTCTTTTTCTTGGTAGCATATGTTGAAAAACTGCCATTGTTTATCTCCATTTAATTTGGAATAACCGAATTTATCATAAACTGCTGCGTCTTGGAAAATTTCTTGCACTTCTGCCGGTGTTTTGGGAGAATTTTTAAAATTTTTATTCGCAATATACTGCAAACTCCGCTGTATTTTATCACAGACAACAAATTTGAAACAATACCATTCATTTCGTAAAGAGCAAGAAATAACGGAACTTTTCGAAAGCATATTCTACAATACAATACATTTTTTTTAAAAAGCAACAAAAAGAACATTATGAAATTCAATGAGAAACAACGTGAAGAGCAACAAATAACGGCAAAAATTATTAAGCATTCACTTAAAATGCAAAATTATGAAAATGAAATAAGTTCCACTTAAAACGAAACAAATATAAATTTAGGGGTATGAAATAACTCCCACTTTATAAAACGAATTTATTCCCACTCAAAACGAAATAAGTCCCACTTAAAATAAAAACGCGTAACGAAATAAGTCCCACCAATTGACGAAATAAGTCCTACTTTTAAAAACGAAATAACTCCCACTTTCGAAATAACAATTTTTGGTGGGACTTATTTCGTTTTTAAAAGTGGAACTTATTTCGTGGGATTTATTTCATAGACCCATAAGAATACATAGATGCACAAGCCATCGTTCTACCGCAGCTCACAAATTTGCTTCCTAGCTGTGAAGTAAATAAAAAGCAATGGGAAAATGCTCATATCTCACATTAGCAGATCCCAACTGCCATACTCCATCACGAAATGATTTGTTATTAGGTAGTAACTTAATACCTCAAATAATTCTTGAAGGTATCGAAAAAATATGCAATAAATTGTGAGCCCAAAATACAATCTTTGGTTGGATATTAAGTGCCAAGTCACAGAAAAAATTAATTCTTTTACAACTGAAGTTGAAAATATTTCAAACGAATATTTAAAAATTGAACTCAAAAAATTCTGGAAAGTAGAAGAATTTTCTCAGACTACTCAACTTTCAGAAGAAGACCAGGCATGCGAAGCCTATTACAAGTCCACAACAACAAGAAACGAACATGGTAGTTATGTAGTGCGACTACCATTCAAAGCAACCTTTCCTGAAACCATAGCCCTAGGCCACTCTAGAATATAAGCAGTCCAGCAATTTCTAAGCCTGGAAAAAGCCTGATGTTGAAAAGTGAGCTTAAGTCAGCATATGATATTGTGATGGTGTGATGTGATATTGACCTCAATCATATGGAAAAAGCTATAGCATATGAAAAAGTATCTAAAGGTAGATATTTATCTTTTTATCTGTCACATCACGGGGTAATACGACCTGATAAACTCACAACAAAAGTTCGAGTGGTTTTCAATGCCTGAAAGTGTACGAGCTCAGACAAATCACTCAACGACGTACACTGGCAGAACCTGACCTCATGCTGTTAATACTAAATTGGCGCATGTTTAAATATGTTCTTAGTGGGGATGTAAAATGTACAGACAAATTCGAGTACACAAAGATGACAAAGATTTCCAGCATATAGCAACTTCTGTGTTACAAACATACGTTGATGATATTCTATCAGGTAGCCACAGTCTGTCATTAGCGTGCGAATCACTATCTCAAGTGATCAAAGCTATAAATTCAGCGAGATTCCCCCGATGAGTTAATTTCACCCCTGACCTTAACGCAGAATTACACGGTTTCTGTGAAGCTTCTGAAAAGGCTTATTGCGCAACAGTCTACGTACGCATTCAGTACGATAATAAAATATCTTCACATTTCTTGGTAGCCAAAGCCAATGTTGCACCTTTGAAGACACTCAGTCTGTCACGGCTTGAACTGAATGGTGCTCTTCTGTTAGCAAAAATAATTTCAATATTACAAACCCATTTGAAATTAACCGATCATAAAATGTATCTTTGGTCAGACTCAGAAATAGTTTTAGCATTATTAGAAAAACCACCCTATACCAGGAAGACCTATGTATCTAAACGAATATCTCAAATCTTACACTTAGTTGGCCCAGCAAAATGGCAACATGTTACATTGCAGATAACCCAGCGGATCTTGGGACAAGAGGTTGCAAGCCTCTGCACCTCACCAGCACTACACTCTGGTGGAACGGTCCCACATGGATAACAGAAACAGAAGAATTCTGGCCAAAGTCTCCCGCTCTGAATATAATACCGCCGGAAAGTCGGAAAATTGAACATTTTCATATCACTCCAGACGAGGATGATATTCTCCACCGATTTTCATCATTTCCTAGAGCACTAAGAGTATTCGCTTACATGCACAAATTCAGCAAAAAACTTAAACAAAAAATGAAAGGGATACCAAATGATCCTTCCGTACAACTAACGCATTCCGACTTGCAACATGCCAAAGTTAGTCTCTCCACATACACTCAAACTCGCTATTTCAGTCTAGAGAAAACAAAGTTGCTCGAAAGACGACCACTCAAAAAGGGAAGCTCTCTTCTCGTCTAAATTCTTGAACACTAAGGGAATAATAAGTGCAAATGGAAGATTAGCGAACTCCAGCTTTAGATATAACGAACTACATCCTATCATTATTCCAGAGAAATCCCGTTTTACTTACCTATTTCTAGCATATATTCACCAGCTTACACTGCATGGTGAACATCGCTTAATGCAACAAATGGTCAAGAATTTTGTATACCGCGACTAAAGTCACAAATCAAAAGGACGATTTTATTGCGTAAACCGTGTACCATGTACAAACATAAAATGCGTACGCAGATCATGGCAGCTTTACTACCTGAACGCTGCAATTATGCTTTACCCTTTACCATCAGTGGGGTTGATTTTGCTGGACTTTTCCAGATAAAGGGCTCGATGTTAAGGCCTTCTTCATTTAGAAAAGGGTATGTGGCTGTCCTTGTATGTTTTACGACAAAGGCATTACACCTCGAGCTTTGTTCAGATCTGACAACTGCGGCTTTTCTCGCAGCATTTTCACGCTTTGTCTGACGACGCAGATTTCCTTCAAAGATTTTGAGCGACAATGAAAAAACTTTATTTAAACTTTATTTAACTTATAAAAAGCTTTAAGTCCCATTTAAAGAAAGCGGCTGGTAATTATAAATTCAATTTTGAGGAGTTTACTACACTACTCACTCGTATCGAAGCAGCATTAAATTCTAGACCTATATCACCACTCTCGCAAGTTCCCTCCGATCTCACAGCCCTTACCCCTGGACACTTCATCAGAGGAGCTCCTTTTCTCGCCATACCTGAGACAGAAGGAGACTCACTCACTTTAAGAAATCGATGGGAAAGAATCAAGATTCTCCATCGTGAATTCAGCGACAGGTGCAAGGAGGACTATCTTAAATATCTGCATAAGAGATATCGATAGAAAACGATCCAGAAGGAACCCAGCACAGGCGAATGCGTCATCATACAGGACGAATGCCTTCCCCCAACCGAATGTCGATTAGTCCGCATTGAAACTCCGCGAAATCAAACGCATAAAATACAATCAAAAACCGTCAATTAATTCGTTTAATCCTAAGTACTACCGTTCTACAAACGATACATGCATACCTAAAACCAATGAGCGATAACAAGTAAACCTAAACAAATACCCAATTACATAATTCAATCATTGAACCATACAATGTTTTAATATAGTATTTTCCTATTCGAATGGAAATGGACATAGAAGACATCCAAAGTCAATTAATTCGTTTAATCCTAAGTACTACCGCTCTACAAACGATACATGCATACCTAAAAACAATGAGCGATAACAAGTGAACCTAAACAAATACCCAATTACATAATTCAATCAATGAACCATACAATGTTTTCATATAGTATTTTCCTATTCCAATGGAAATGGACATAGAATACATCCAAAGTACTCCCAAGGCTGTAAAGTCCGGTATTGCTGCGTCTAGAGCATCAGCTCCACCTATCGCCGCACCAAGGATACGAAGAGTGCTGCAACACTTAGGGATACAAATGAAGATCCAACCAAATAACAGGCACAGACAACACGAGGATCCGCCCCAGCGTCGAAGAGCGCACGATTCCAGGCGCACCAGGGGAGCGCAATCGGGACCACCTCCGCCAAACTATGGTCATCGTAATCCACCCCGCAGACCCACTGGACTGAACGCCGTAGTGGCAAATGTAAAATTTTAACAAGACACCTCTTAATATTAATATTAAGAGCTCATATTTTGAGTGACTTTTTTCACATTTTCGAAAGTTTTTAGCTTGTTTTTCGGTTGAAAAAAAGGTTGCCTCAGAATGACACACCTTAGTATGTATAATGTGAAAAGGTACGAACTAAATCTAACTTCCTGTTTGTAACGAGTAAAAGTGAGTCCAGCAAATAAATTGAGCGTATTATATCATCAAAATTATGTTTATTTCCAAACTTTTTTTAAATTCGAAAACCCTTTGGAAAAGTTAATATTTCGGAATAGTAAAGCACTCATGGGATATGTAGAATAAAGTTAACAGGAAATTCGAAAATCCTTATATTTGGTATTTCAATTGCATACCGACCGTAATTTTCGATCAACTATAGATACTGGGGTCCACATATTCGGGCCAGCACCCCAGATCTGGAATTTCACCAAAAAGTGGGCGGTGCCACGTCGATCGCCCAATGTTCACACGGCTCTCTTAAAGCCCTCTCATATCATTTTGGAGGAAACTTTTTATTTCTCTGGTGTTGTTAGTTATTGATTTATTTCACTTTTAGTAGTTTTGAACAATACAGTTAAATGGGGACTGAGTGGGGTTAAGTTCCGATTTTATCAATTATCCGGTAGGACAAAATTTTTACACCAATTACAGTTTATGTATTAATTTAGTGCTTAGTTTCGGCCTTTATAGGTTTTCAGTTAATGGCGTCTTGTAGGCGGGGTACTGATCCGATTACGTCCATCTACCAACTCGTTACTCTTTTTTTCTAGGGAACCCGCGTGCCAAGCTTCAAGATATCTGAATTTATACTCAAGTTGAAGCTTGCACTGACTAACGGACATACAGTCACCACTAATTTATCACTATCCCTACATAAATAAAAAAAAAGCCGTTTTCTCCTACCCTATGTCCCTTTATATGCTTAAATCTTAAAAACTACAACACGGATTTGGGTGTGGTTTTTTTAAAAGACGGAGTGATTGAAGAGAAAGGTTTATATGTATAATAACAATCATTAAATATTGGAGAAATGCTTTTTGAGGTTTCTAACGTGATGTTGTAAGTGGTTACTCCTCAACATCGCGTATAAGGTTCTAAATATTAAATCCCACCATCAACAAACTGATTGGATCTTATCAGTGTGGCGCTAGGACTGACAAATCAACAGCTGAACCACCTCTTCGTCGATTTCAAAGGAACTGCCTTTATGCCGCAATGTCTGTCTGAATTTGGTATCCCCACAAAACTAATACGGATGTGTAAACTGACATTGAGCAACACCAAAAGCTGCGCCAGGATCGGGAAATACCTCTCCGAACCGTTCGATACCAAACGAGGCAACTCCTTTTCGTGTGACTTTTTCAACCTACTTCTGGAGAAAATAATTCGAGTTGCAGAACTAAACAGAGAAAGTACCATCTTTTATAACAGTGTACAGCTGTTGTCGTACGCCGATCCTATTGACATCATTGGCCTCAACACCCGCGCCGTTAGTTCTGCTTTCTCCACAAAATATTTCCTGTCATCAAATAAACAGTCGTTGAACTCGCGACTACGCACCCACGGCTCCGACGTCACTGTTGACAGTTATAACTTCGAAGTGGTAAATAATTTCGCTTATGTTGGAACCTGCATCAAAACCAACAACGATCGGGCGCGTTTATTGTCGGAGCTTCCTAGCGAGAAATATTTAGACGGAAACTATGAAGTATATGCGTACAATTTCAAACTAATCCTTCCTCAAAATTTTTTGTTTATTTTATTTATATATTGCAACTGGTTTAAATAAAAGATAGGACTAATAAGCAACTTGAATATGATTTAAACGTATAATTACAAAATTACAAAACTACTATAAGAGTATTCGTTAATTTGAAAGATCGCTGGGTTTGATGCGTGGCTACTTCTTGCACAATGTGTTGTTTTTTAATATTTCTGCGTTAACTGATTTTAGACCTAGATCACGCTACAATACCACATCTACAAGACCAATGACAATTAGTCTTAGTACTTTTTTTTTAATTCTTGGATGACTTTCTTATTGTTTGCGTTAGAGTTGTGCACCATAACTCCATATCGGTCGGAGTATTTGTTTATAGTTACCGATTAACCAATTATAATTTTTGAGTCGCATGTCCAGCTACTTAAGTACGGTATTCGTGTATCGTCTAAGAAAATTTATAAGTGCTGTATCTTGTTGTATGTGAAAACAATGTGTACAGACTTAGCTTCATTCAGTTTTATTTGCCATTTATTTGCCCATTGTACGACTTTATTTACAGCTTTTTGGAGATTAGTAGTGGACTCATGTTTACTTCTACCAACAGCAAGCAACGCGGTTTCATCTGCAAATGTGGCTGTTGTATAATTGCAGTCCACTGGCAGGTCGTGCGTGAATAGAATATAAAGAAGAGGGCCCGACACACTACCTTGTGGAACTCCTGCTTTTATTTCCCTAAGAATAGAATATTTGTCTTCTTGTTTAACGCGAAAGTAGCGATCTGATAAGTACGATTTTATGATGTCATAATGCTGGTTCGGTAAAATCAGTTTCAGTTTCAAAAGCAGTCCTATCACAAAGGACAAAGAACTTTATCGAACGCGACACGGCAGAACAGAATTTTTTTTTCCTCAAAGGCTTTTTCAATAATGTGTGTAATCCTGTGGATTTGATCAATTGTAGAATGGTTGGCTCGAAACCCAAACTGGGTTTTTCGTTCAATGATTTTATTGATACGTTTTATGAGAATTTTATCAAAAATCTTCGATATTATCGATAGAAGTGATATGGGTCTGTAAGAAGATACATCATATCCTGGTTTTCCTGGCTTTCGAATCATGATAATTTCAGCAATTTTCCAATAAGTTGGCACGTATTTATGATGAAAAGCCGAGTTAATATTGTTGGTAATTTTTACTATACTATTTTGAGGAAGCTGTTTTAGGACATCGGCAGTAATCAGATCATAACGGGGGGATTTTTTGTTTTTCAGATTTTTGATTTTCTCACTTAGCTCACTGCTTGTGCAACTTGAGATTTCTTCGCTTTCTTGACTGGAAGCAGTAGGATAATCTACGTGTGTTTTATATGGGGACAATATTTTTGCTAAATAATCCGAAAATACTTCTGTTTTTTTTGAATCGTCTCTGGCCCAGCTATCAGCACTTAATTTAATGGGACATACTTGAGTTTCTGGTATTTGTAGTCTTGTACAGCTTTTCCAAAGGGAGTAGTCAGAATTTCTTCCATCGGTTAGGGACCGAAGATATTTTGCGAAACTATCATTTTTAAACCTCTTAATTTTCCGATTAAGATCTTTAGAGACTTTATTTAAAATAGATTTATCAGCTAGGCAACGAGTTTGAAGCCACTTACGTCGTAGCTTTCTCTTTAATTTAATTATTTCTGTTATATCATTAGAATATTGAGAGTTTACAGCAATTTTCTTTACGGTGTACTTTTCCAAGCTGCGAGTTGTATACTTGTTGTAAAGTGCAAAAATTTCAGATTCTAACTGGCCTGTATTTAATATAGAGTCAAATTTACTTTCGTAACATTCCATGATCGTTCCAAAGTATTCCCAATCTGTTCGTTTATTATACAAGGCCGCTACTTTGTCTTTAAAGATGACGATTTCACTAGACCTTAAATAGATTTTGGAATGATCCGAATTAAGATCATAACCCTGATTGATCGACAAATAGTTTCAGGATATTTTGCCGACAATGAAAAAATCTATCAGGTCTGGAATCTTTTGATTATCTGTTGGCCAATATGATGGTAAGTTCGTCGAGAATGCGTAACTTCCGGTTGACTGCAGTGCTTTATAGAGTTCTCTCCCCTTTGTAGTCGTAAGCCTTGAACCCCAGTGCGTGTTCTTAGCTTTGAAATCTCCACCCATTATGAATCTAAACTTGTGTCTGTTTATTAAGTGTTAGTACTCTTCAAATTGGATTAGATGCCTTGGAGGACTGTACACAGAGGTGAGTGAGAGTGGACTTTTAACTCCGTAAATAGTCACTGTTGTAGCTTGAAACTTATCAGTTGAAAGTTTTTCTTCCTCAAAATTTTTAAGTTTTAGTTTTCCATTGAAGACGATTGACAGCACTCAGTGCATTTAATCCTTGCTCTTTTAAGTCATTAATAATCGATTTAGGATCATAAGAGTTGTGCAAATTTTTTACAATAACTCTAATTGGCCGCTTCTACACGAAAGTGCTTTCGATATACAACTGTAGTTCTCTACGGAGAATGTATTTACTTCATATATTCCATTATTTAAAAGCTTAATGGTAAAACTGTTTTTTGCTTCTGATTTTGCAATAGCATATAATTGTTGATAATTACTGCCTGTGGCATCTCCAGACACCATAATTGGTGGAGGCCGCGAACTATTTTTTGGGTTAAGCGGTTTTGATATGGCGTTATCTGCTTTTTCCTGAAGATCAGGAGAACACTCCGCTTTTCTTTTTTTAGCTCGTCTTTTTTTTAGAATCCATTCCGTTTCTCTAGCTAGTTCTTCCTCATCCGTTGAGAATTCAAACTTATTTTCCAAATTCTGAATTATCTTTACATCAGTGGACTTAAACTTTATATTTTCGGCTTTTAAAGTATTTACTTCCAGTGAAGGTTTTTTACACATTTCTTCCGTTTCCTCTAGCTTTTTTGTTAGTTCTTCGATTGTGACGTCTTTTTTGGTAGTTTTATTTAGTTTGCCCCCTCCTGGAGGTGGTGTCTTGATAATTAGCATAACTGATTTTAAAGTTTGCTTATAATTATATTCATATAACAATTAAAGATATAAATAAAAAAACGAATACTTGGCAACCTTATAACTCAAATGCCTTGTGAATAATTATTGATCTAAATTTTTAGTATACTTTTCTTCTTCTTCTTAATATGCGTAGACACTGCTTACGCGATTTTAGCCGAGTTAACAACAGCGCGCCAGTAGTGTCTTCTTTTCGCTTCGTGGCGCCAATTGGATATTCCAAGCGAAGCCACGTCCTTCTCCACTTGGTCCTTCCAACACAGTATAGGTCTTCCTCTGCTTCCTCCGGCGGGTACCGCGTCGAATACTTTCAGAGCTGGAGTGTTTTCGTTCATTCGGAACACATGACCTAGCCAGCGTAGCCGCTGTCTTTTATTTCGCTGAACTATGTCAATGCCGTCGTATATCTCGTACAGCTCATCGTTCCTACGAATGCGATATTCGCCGTGGCCAACGCCCATAAATCTTTCGCAGAACTTTTCTGTCGAAAACTCGCAACGTCGACTCATCAGTTGTTGACATCGTCCAAGCCTCTGCACCATATAGCAGGACGGGAATTATGAGTGACTTATAGAGTTTGGTTTTTGTTTGTCGAGAGAGGACTTTGCTTCTCAATTGCCTACTCAGTCCGAAATAGCACCAGTTGGCAAGAGTCATCCTGCGATGGATTTCTAGGCTGACATTGTTGGTGGTGTTTACGCTGGTTCCAAGATAGACGAAATTATCTACAACTTCAAAGTTATGACTGCCAACAGTGACGTGAGTGACAAGTCGCGAGTGCGATCCCATGGAGAAGATAAAAAAGACGAAACCAAAACTATATTGAACTCAATTTTTTTCTATTGAACCAGTAAAACTGCAAACTGTAAGATGATACCACAATGCGACGACTGTTTGTTTGATTACAGGAGATACTTATTTCGTCTTGCCCTCGTTCACTGCCTGACCCATTTGCATTGCTTCCTTCTCCAGTCTGGAGAAAGCAGAACTAACGTCGCGGGTGTTGAGGCCGATGATATCCATATCATTTTTCGTAATTCTCAACTATCAGTATGCTTTTAGGCTAAGGTAATATAGGTAATTTTTTGTGGCGCCAAAAAAGTCTCCAAACAGCTGATTTTTTCTCCTTTGTGTCCAATAAAAAGTGATATCGGCGAAATTACAAACCTTCCAATCCAAACTAGTCAGTGGTTTTAGGTCGCTGGTTCTGCACTCCAATAACCCTGGTTACCGCGCTTTAGGTTTTCCGGATTGATGAGCAGATTTTGTTAATTTTCTGGCTTTTTCCAACAAAATTATTTAATTTTTTGTAGCACGCACAATTACTCACTCTTTTAACAAGCAGAGCTGCCAGCTTTGAAAAAAAAAATTTCTTGGGTATCGGCTCGTCCGGTGCCTTCCATTCAGCACAATGGCTTTTCGTTTCGGGATCATATTGGAAACACCACGCTTTATCACCAGTCACAATATTGTTAAGGAAGTGTTTGTGAACATGTTTTGAGATGTTCAATTCCATTTTCTTGAATATCAATGATGATTTCGTCTGATTTTTGATGAATTCACGCACAGTTTCGACGGAATTTCCGGTGATCACGGATTTTGATTGGCCCACATGTTGATCGTCAATTATGTCCTCACGACCACTTTGAAAACGTTGAAACAACTCGTGCACTCTGCTACGGGATAGGCAATCATCGCCATAAACTTGTTTCATCAATTGAAATGTTTCGGTAAAAGTTTTACCAATTCTAAAATAAAATTTAATGTTAGCTCTTTGTTCGAAGCTCATTTTCGCACCGATAACACAAACATACTGACACTTAAAACGCAATAACTTCACTTCCAATCTATGAAACCTCATTAAATTCTCATTGGGCCATTGGTAAAGATAGCAAATTCTAACGCACCAGTCGACATATAGATGGCGCCACCAGGGGGTGCTAGATTACAAAAGTCATGTTTACTTTGGAACGTACCTTGTATATACTACATTTAATGATATTCGATATATTAAGCAAAGCAAATGGGTCTGGTAGTGAACGAGGGCAAGACAAAATGTCTCCTGTCATCAAACAAACAGTCGTCGCACTCGTGACTTGGCACTCACGTCACTGTTGACAGTCATAACTTTAAAGTTTTAGATAGTTTCGTCTATTTTAGAACCAGTATAAATATCACCAATAATGTCAGCCAATCCAACGCAGAATAGCTCTTGCCGACAGGTGCTACTTCGGACCGAGTAAGCAATTGAGAAGTAAAGTCCCCTCTCGACGAACAAAAACCAAACTCTATAAGCCACTCATAATTCCCGTCCTGCTATAGGGTGCAGAGGCTTGGACGATGACAACAACTGATGAGTTGACGTTGCGAGTTTTCGAGAGAAAAGTTCTGCGGAAGATTTACGGTCCTTTGCGTGTTGGCCATAGCGAATATCGTATGCGATGGAACCATGAGCTGTATGAGAAATTTGACGACATTGACAAAATTCAGCGAATTAAAGGACAGCGGCTACGCTGGTTAGGTCATGTTGTCCGAATGGATGGAAACACTCGAGCTCTGAAAGTATTCGACGCTGTGCCCGCCGGGGAAGTAGAGGAGGAGGAAGACATACACTCCGTTGGAAGGACCAGGTGGAGAAGGTCCTTGCTACGCTTGGAATAACCAATTGGCGCCTCGTAGCGAAAAGAAGAAACTACTGGCGCGCTGTTGTTAACTCGTCTATAATCGCGTAAACGGTGTCTACACCAGTAAAGAAGAAGAAGAAAATTAAACTATTTTTCGTCGCCAGTGACATTTTAATAAAAACTGAACTTCTTTCGTGTCTTTGGAGCAAATTTTCACTTCTTTACATTTGTCGTTTCTTCAAATCATCACCAATTTTCCATACTTTTGGATTCTTCCCTTAGCTTTTAAATGGACTGATATTTTTTGGTGTGTAACATTTAACATTTTTGACTCAAAGTGTCATCTTCAACCAATATTGTTAGAAGTTTGGCATTTCCAAATAGAAAAAAAATTAAGCCTCGTTCACAACAAATGTTCCTTACCAACATTTTTGTATAACAACGCACATCTCATTACGGTACACCTGTTGATTCTCTGTCCCCAAAAAACGCTGATTTCGATCAGGTTATCTCAGCTGTGTAAAATTCTTGGAAACCATTTGATCCTATGCGTACTTGAATGCATGTACAATGGTGTATACAAAATTTATATTAGAATGCGATTAATGAAACCCGTGTATTTTTTGCAAAAAAGAAAGGACGAGTTATTAGGTGGGCGTTATCGGACAAATGCCATAACTACGCACTAAATTAGGATATGGAACGTGTAGGCTAAACAGGGGGCGTAACGCTGCCTCCTAATAGGTTTACTGTAATATCTCCCATGCCAATCAGGCTAAGATAACCAAATGCGCCTAGAGCAAAAACTGTAACAATCCCACCGACTCCTACCTATACTGTCAAAATGGATGAAATCGGATGATAATCCTGCTCACTCCCCATTAAACAGTAATGTTAAAAAATACTTAATGGGCGATAAATCAAAAACTACATAAGAAAGAGCCTACTGTTACAATCACATACCTTGGAATATGCCCGATCGATTCCAAAAAAATTTGCCACATAACATTCGTTTGACATTCCTCTGATACAGTGAAATTGAGCGAAATCGGGCTATAATCACGCCTCTTCCATTATAGCGCAATTTAAATTTTATCTAATTCTTTCACTTTTTAATACCTATACAAATCAAGAAGCAATTAATACAACACGATAAAACATTGCACAAAAGACCTTTTGAAGGATGTCACCTCATCACCAAAAATTGTCCAGATCAAACCAAAACTTTTAAAGCATCTAATACTACGTTCGGACCGACATTGAAAACATTTTCAAAACACATTTGTATGTTGTGGAATCTAAATCGTTCGGACCGACAATGTGTGTTTTCGATGAGTTTTCACTGACAAACTATCAATAGCGGCATTATCTTGCTCTTGCAAGATTGCACGATGACACAAAATGCCAAAATCCTATACCAAAATATGCAAGGCCAAGAGAGCACCCATTGCAGAATCTAGCGATATATGACGGCACGAAAATAAACATGGGGTTTGGTCTAACATATTTTACAGCCATTGCAAATAATTTTCTGCGTGTGTTTGTTGTTGTGCCGTTGCACCAAGAGGAAAATTCTGCAATTTCCGCACCGTGCAAGGTTTTGCAAGAGCAAGAGATTCCCCTTAATATCAGAATATCAACCGACAGCTGTATTTGTATATGGAATGTAAACAAATATCAAGTGACAATTTAGAGCCGGCAAAATATGTCTTCCAATAAAATCGATTAAACTAGAGCAGGCACCGATTATAATGAGTGGAATGTAAGTTTTCAAGTGGTTTTTCGCTGAAAACGTTTGACAGATTTTACATGGACGAAAACACAAGTTTTAGGGCGAAAACCAGTTTTTCCCACGAAAACATGTTTTCGTTATCGGTCCGAATATAGTATAAGCGCAAAATATGTGGACTCTAATGTCCATGGTTGTATTTTTACAGAAAATATCGATCAATGTATGAGATATATAATTGAAAGTTGGAGATAATCATTTTCTTATAGTAGTATGTCAGTGAATTACAAATGGATTGAATCGGGTCAATACTTCCCTTAGTCCGCATATACCAAATGCAAAGATTTTCGGACTTTACCAGGAGAATTTATACCGAAATATATCTTAATAGACTCAATTAACAAGCCTCATGTACCTGAAGGTATAATCCCGGCTTCATTGAACCCAATTTGCAAGAGTATGACAATTTCGGTTTTACCCGAACTAAGCTTCTTCCTTACTTGCTAAGAACTAAATCTTAGATGGTTGTTTGATTACCGTTCCTATTCACAGGAAATTGTTTTTCTTGGCTTGAATTGTAGCAACCGGAAATATAAAAAATCTTCGAGTTGAGAGTCAATTGCTTTACAATAACAAATGCGTAAAAATAAATAGAAAACAAAAAACAAAATTTACATGAACCTTTTACGAGAGTCGAAGACGCGATGGGCAGTTTTCCAAATATTTTTCTTCAAAAAGCACTAGTAAATCCATCTGAATGGAAATTAAAATTTGGCAATATTAAAATTCTGTTTAAGTAATTTAACATAATAAAATAAAATATAGTCAAGAAAATCTACTATTGAATAGTGAGAATACTAATTAAAGGATTTATGAAAAAAATAACTTAAAATGGAATTAAGAAGAAACTTCCACTCATGTGAAATATAAAAATATAATATTTATAAAATATATCGACATTTCCTATTTCCGGATCTAATTTATTTGCTAAAAAACGCCTAATTCAAATTTGTTTTGAAAACCAAACTCTCCTTTCTTTGTAGTAACCTACTTGATCATATTTAGAACATCTACTTTTTATACTATATATATATTTATAACTGTTGTTGTCACCTAAAACTGATTGAGATAGATATAGGGCTATATATATGTATATAAATGTTCAGGATGACGAGACGAGGTGAAATATGGATGTTTGTCTGTTCGTCGGTCAATCTATGCAAACTGTAGCTTGAGTAAAAATTAGGAAATCGTAATGAATCTTTGTAAACGGGATGCTTGACAAAAAAGAGAGGACGAGTAATCGGACCACTGCCAGGCCCATAAAAATTAATTTAACGAAAAATTATTTCGAACAGAAGATTTCATTAGCAAGGGGCACCTACATACATATATGCTTAAAATAAAAAAAATGCGGTAGGCCGGCCTTCTAAATAGCTGAATGTGCATACCTCCTAAAACAATCAAGTTAAAATAACCAAATTCTCTCAAAACGAAATTCATAGACATTCCTACCTGTACGGTAAAAATTGATAATATCGGATAACCAGGCTCACTCCCAATAAAACGTTTTTTCAAACTACTAAAAGCTCTTAAAATAAATAACGCCAAATATTTCCAATTTTACCTCAGAGATGGTTTCAGAGACCTTTATACGATCCGAGGACAAAATTGGACATGGGAACTTGCTGGTCTGCTTTTTTACAAAGCTTTACAAATTTAGGTGCACTTAGATTGAAATATATAAGTATACTATATTCTCTAAATGTATCCTTTTTATACAAGTGGTAACTAGTTGCTACAGAGTATAATAGTTTTATTTACTTAACGGTTGTTTCTATCACTTAAAACAATTATAGAGAGATATAAAGTTATACTTGTATATATACGAGTAACTTATCAGGATGACTACATGAGTCGAAATCCAGGTGACCGTGTATCTGTCCGTCTGTCTGTGTAAGCCATAACTAAGTACTAAATTAAGTTACAAAACTGTAATTTGGCATAGGTAATTGCAGTAGGAAGGGGCACCTGTGGGCTAAAACTTTTGAAAAGGTGGGCGTGATCCCACCTCCTAACAGCCTTAAAAAGCATATCTCCAAAACCATGCAAGATATAATTACCAAATTCACTCAGGTAAATCCTATAAGAACCCCTACCTACATATATTGTAAAAGTGGAGTAAGTCGGATCATAACCTCGCTCACTCTCCATATAACGATACTGTTAAAAACAACTTAAAATGCGATAAATCAATAACTAAATACGCCAAAGTCATTAAATTTATTTTATTACATTAATTATCACCAGAGATGGCATAAGGTATGAGAGTGTCTTATATAAGTCCATGTACAAAAAGACGATGGGCATAACATCGCATTCTTTTAGGTGAAATGAAATTTTCCGGGACCCGCACGACCATATTTGTTCAGTACAAATATTGACGAAATTCGACTACAATTACGGCTTCTTCCCATATAACACAATTAGAAAAACTTTTTCATTCTTTCTCTTTACAGTGTACAAATTAAGAAATAATTAATATAACGTGATAAAACTTAAAAATATCAGTCAATGTGTGTGATAAATAACTAAAATTCAGTGATAATCCTTTAATGACAATAGTATTTTTGTGTTGCAAAAATGGGTTGAGTCGGGTCAATACCTCCCTAAGCCTCCATATACCTAATTCAAAGATTTATGAACTTCGATAGCTCCCATAAAATTAACATCAGGATTTTAAAACATCTGGCTGAGTTCACTACATATGGTTGGTAATGGTATGTGAAGCACATTAATAAAACCCAGGGAATATTTTTTTATTATGTGGCATGTTAACAGTATGTGGTATTGGCAAAATCCGATAAAATCGGGTCGATACTACCCCTGTATGCATTATACAAGTTCTTCATCTAATAATTTTTGTTGAAGAAAGACATGAACAACATCCCCTCTACATGGTTGTGCGATGGGTTTGGGACCACGTAAAAAACACCACCAATGAAAAGAAGAAAACAGCCTCGGTTGAGAGACCCCTTGTTTAATAATGACGCGAAGGTTTCGGTTATTAAATAGTAATCAGCTCTGGTTGCCTAGAGCTCCCTTATTTATAGATTTTCTTACCCTAATTTACGTGGCATCTCGACAGGATAAAATCTATGTCTTACTAATTGTCAAATCTATTGCTATTGCCATTGCCAAATCTGTATGTGGGCATTTGTTATCATAACTTAATCATTTGCGCAAAGGCGCAGGGTAGGTAGGTTCGAGCTGATGTAGCGCATGCTTTGAGCTCTTGGACTCCTTAAATCTTTTATGTGGAAAACAAAAGAAGGATAATGATCCTTTTGTTTACAAATGTATTTCTGGGAAAAATAAAATAATAACAAAGGCTAAAGATCCTTTTTTTACAAATGTATTTCTGGGAAAAATAAGAATTCATATTTTTGGAATACTAAATAATAATTGTGGCATAAATTTTATATACCAATTAAAATAATAAATTTAAAATGAGCAATGATATTTTGATTTTTGCTAGTATAAGTGTATTAAATTTAAGATTTCGCTTATTCCCAACCCAATTTGCATAATTTTTCCGTACATTAACAATATTAAACTAAATATTAATTTTTTTAAGAAATGTTATTTTGAAAATGTACTTTATTTTTATAATATTAGGTTGTCAAAAAAGTCTTGCGGTATTTTTATTGAATTTTCAATTGTTCATAAAATTGGTTACATTAATGCGATTCAAGTCAAATATGCGCCATTTTGTTCGATGATGCGTTTCCAACGAGATGCCAACTTCATAATGCCCCTCTCATAGAAGCTCGCTTCCCTATTGGCAAAAAACTCGGAGAGCCAATTTTCACAGGACTCTCTTGTGGCCAACTTCAGACTACCAAGCGCGTTCGCCATGGACAGAAACAGGTGGTAATAGGTAGGTAGGTAGGAGTGCAGCCCTATCGGGCTCAATTAGCACTTGATGTGCCATTTTGATACACTATTCGTAGAACCACCTGTATCTGCTATTACGTTTCACCTTCTCTCTCAAACCATTTTGAGGTTTCGATGAAACAACTTATGTCCGATATGCTTTCGGTGGAAATCCATTCAAGATTTGGTGCTTGGTGGATTCCGAGTGTTTTGTGTCGGATCTGTGCTAGAGCTGGGCATTCGCAGAGAAAGTGGAAGATTGTTTCCTTGTTCCCTGCTACTCCGCGGCCAGGTGGTAATAACTTGGTGCGAGATCCGGACTATACGGTGGATGCAAAAGAATCCGAGCTCCCGGAGCTTCTGGCGCGTCACTAAAGATGTGTGTGGCCTGGCGTTGTCCTGATGGAAGACAATTCGACCTCTGTTGATCAAAGATGGCCTCTTTTGCATGTGTGCTGCCTTCAATTGAACGAATTGAGCGTTTGGCCATAGGAGAGCAGCTCATAGTGGGTTATTCCCTGCCAATCCCACTAAACACACAGAAGAACCTTCCTGGCCGTCAATCCGGGCTTGGCTACCGTCTGGGCCGCTTCACCGCTTTTCGACCACGACCGTTTGGGCCTTACGTTATCGTAAGTGACCCACTTTTCATCGCCAGTCACCAAACGCTTCAAAAACGGGTCGATTTTGTTGCGATTCAGAAGCGATTCGCATGCGTCGATACGGTCAAATATGTTTTTTTGCGTCAATTCGTGTGGCACCCATACATTGAGCTTCTTAGTGACTCCAAGCTTCTTCAAATGGTTTATAACGGTTTGATGACTCATGCCCAGCCCTTGATTGATGCTACGGCTGCTACTATGCCGGTCTCTTTCGACCAATTCAGCGATTTTTCGCAATTTTCGACGACAGGCCTTCCGGAGCGTGGCGCATCTTCGACCACCTCTACACCAGAACGAAAACGTTGAAACCATCGTTGTGCGGTGGAAATGGAAACTGTATCGGGTCTGTTTTATTGGCGGCTTGAGATGCATTTTTGCCTTTATCGAAGTAGTACTGTAAAATATATTTTTATTATTTTCTCTTTATTTTGCCCCATGTTTGCGACGCTATAACTCACGAACGACTTAAAAGAAACGATAATCAATCAAACACGTCTTAGCGCGTGAAATGAGCTTTCCAAAAAGGTATAGCATGACCCGATGCGACGAATAAAACTAGAACTACGCGCTTTCAGCGCCAACTAGCGAAAATACCGCAAGAATTTTTTGACAACCCATTATAACACAACCGTCTTAATACTCGCTCTTATAATTTTCATATTACCGAATTGAAAATGCCGTCGGCATATGTGCAAATAGGATATGTTGCCTCTTCGAAATTTTCATAGAAATGAAAACTGCGTTGTCAAACTGCTGAAGTGACAGCTTATAGCTTACAATATATGGCAAACTTTCTAATTAGCAGGCAATAAGCAATGTGAAAACTCCACAGGCAATAGGCACGGCAATACAGTTAGTAAGACATAGATTTTATCCTGTCGAGATGCCCCGTTATGTATGACAATGGTCAATATCCAAAAGATTGGTTAAAATCCACATTCATACCACTACCTAAGAAAAATAATGGTAAGTACAGACTAATTAGCAGAGATAAAGAGATGTTTAACTCCTCTCTCACTGGAAGTGAGAGAGCAATTGCTAAACGTCAAAACCTACTGAACTTTGACAGCTAATCGAGTTCAGTGGGTTTTGACCTTTAACAATTGGAAACGAGCGATGGCCAGATTGAAATCTTAGCAAAAAAATATGTAAACGCAGGGATTTGTTGCAAAGTTCAAGACCACTTATAAAAAATGTAAAACAATGAAAATTAAATAAATTTGGGAAATTTAAAGGAATTTAATGAAACGTTTTGTAATTTGAAGCATCATAGTATTATTTTCAACAGAAAATGATTAAAAACATTTAATGATTGAAAGCTAACAAGCTTATATCCTATTATTGGGTATTGAAAGGACAAAAGTCAGTTGTTATAATATTATTTAAAAAGATGTAAATAGTTTCTCCATATAATAAATAACCACTATTTAGTAATTTTTCTTCGTACTAAATGTTGGGTATTGGGTTGATAAATGCCCAAAAATTGTAATTTTGTTCAATCTGGCCATAATGGAAAATGTTATAAAAAACGCTAATTTTGAGGCGCTCTCACACTGGAATAAGTTTAACATCCCTTTATTCCTGCTAATTAGTCTAATGTCACATGCTCTTAATATATTTGTAAAAGTCATTCACGCCAGAATATATAAGAAATGTGAAGAGTCAATGGGCATGACGCAATTTAGCTTCAGAGAAGGTCTTGGAACACGCGAATCATTGATCTGGTGGAAAATGGTGTATTTTTATGCTTTATTTATTAGGAGAAAGCTTTCGATACCATTAAACGCGATAAACTTATGGAAATTCTTCATTCTATGGGAAAAGATGACAAAGAGATTCGTTGCATAAGAAATCTATATTGGCAACAAACTACCCATGTAAGCATCAATGGTGATATAACCGAAGAAATATCTATTTCACGAGGTGTAAGACAAGGATGCATTCTGTCACCCTTGTTATTTAACATATATTCGGAAGTAATATTTCAAGAATCGGTAACAAGTATTGATCAAGGTGTGAAAGTGAATGGTATTTTCATAAATAATATACGCTATGCAGATGACACTACACTTATAGCCGATAGCTTCATGGGATTACGAGGACTTTTAAACCGAGTTAACTTACGTAGTGACGAATATGGCCTACGCATTAACATAAACCAGAAAAAGTACATTAGTAGGAAAAACATATACAATGACACACACCTCATGATTAATAACAATCCAATCGAAAGAGTTAAGAATTTCAAGTACCTTGGTTGTCAGATCAAAGACAGTTGGTAAAATGTCGAATCGAATTTGCGCGAACAACTTTTCTCAAATACAAAAACATATTATGTAGCCATGACCTCAACATCACAACCGAAATACGTTTTTTAAAATGTTATGTTTGGTCAGTGCTTCTCTATGCGATGGAAACGTGGACTCTAAAAATCACAGATATGAACAAGCTAGAGTCCTTCGAGCTATGGCTTATTAGAAGAATCCGAAAAATCCCATGGACAGATCGAGTTACAAACAGTGAAGTTTTGAGAAGAGTGAACCGCAATAGAGAGTTGTTAAGGACTATAAAACAAAGAAAAGCAGCCTTCCTAGGACATATTATGAGGAACTCTAAGTATGAGCTCCTACAAATAATTATCCAAGGAAAAATTGCAGGAAAACGGGGTATTGTCCGTAAACAACTTTCGTGGCTTCGAAACATTCGACAATGGACAGGAATCCAGAACGTTGGCAACCTTATAGATATGGCGAGAAATAGAGAAAAGTATGCTGCGATAATTCAAAATCTGTGATTTTTTTTTATACAATATTCAATGTATATGTTTAACATGTAAACATTACATTATTATATTATTATTAAGCCTATTAATATTGTACATATTGTTAAATTTTATGTGATCACCAACATTCGAATACGAATTGGCAAATAAAGAAGAAGAAGATTGCATGCAGAGTATATACACATATCTTAATAGTGTCTTAATCATAAATGTTCTCAACAGCATAACGCAACTAGTTCTTATCTTCTTATTAGTTTATGATCATTTGCGATCTTTTAAATAGCCAGACAATATTTATATTGCATACAGCCTCTAATCAATATACCTGAAATGAACATTAATTGCAGTGGTGATTGAAATTGGTATTTGTGAATAAATATCTACTTGTAAGGCTTCATTTCTTATGTGCTGGCGATAATGAACATACATATTTGTATTGTGATATCTGTTTAGGTGCAGATATACAAACATATTTTATTAATAATTGTTGCCGTTAAATAATGTTTAGAAATCTAAACATACTGCTCACGTAGAAGTGTTTGCATTTCAAAATAATTCAAGTTAAGAATTTTAATTAAATTTTTCTTTCCAAGATTGGCGGATCGAACTCGTAATAATTTTTCTTATAATAGCTATTTTTTTATTGTCTACATTTGAAATTTTTAAAATAATTTTAATTTACTAATATTAATAACTAATTTCTAAAGATATATCCTCCTACCGGATATACATACGTTCCTTGCTGCATTACAGATGCGTCGTAGGATTATGTTACGATTACGCCACCAGTAATTAACAGGATTAGGTTGGTGTATTCATCGCGTAATGCGCCATATGATGCCACTCTAAATCCAATGGAAATCAACAAATACTAGTTGGTCGCGGAATGTCAGGTATTTTTAACGCTTGTATGGAGCCTTTTAATTTAAAATGCTTTAGGGGAGGAGGGTGTGTTGTAAGGTTAGTTCCTGGTACTCCGAATTCAATTACGCAACTTTTCAGATCGTAAGCCAAAAGGTTTAGGCTCTCCATCCTTAAAACGCAATTGGTGTCTAATAATATTATTGATCACTATCATTGCAGCTCGGTTTGGCCTCTATCTTTGATGGCATTGAAAATGTCCATGTGTTAGGGGAGGACAGCTGTAATCAAAATTCGGGTGTTAGCAAAATATTGACTACACAGTTAAGTAGTTGGCCTGTATTATTTGATAACAATGACATCTCTCAAGTTTGCACATGTCCTACGTTAAAGATAGAAAGCACTTTTGGATATATGTATGTATTGCCATTCCCACCATACCTTGATATCTGTCCAACATTTCTTTAGTCATGCTATAAAAAATCGTTTCATTATACTCTCGCAACAAAGTTGCTAAGGAGAGTTTATAGTTTTGTTCACATAACGGTTGTTTGTAAGTCCTAAAACTAAAAGAGTCAGATATAGGTATATATATACCAGGGCTGGGCATAGTGCACTAAAAAATAAATGCAATAAGGTTTCACTAGCACTACTTCTTCAGTGGTAGTTAAACAGCAAAATCCACTATCACTGAAAATTTAGTGATAGTGAAAAAAAAAATGCACTATCACTAAACCTTTAGTGATAGTGAAAAACAAATTGCACTATCACTAAACCTTTAGTGATAGTGAAAAACAAATTGCACTACCACTAATCCTTTAGTGATAGTGAAAGCAACTTGCACTACCACTAAATATTTAGTGATAGTGAAAACCTTTAGTGATAATAAACATTTTTCAGTAACATAACACTGTTTCTTGAAGGATAAAAATAAGATTATGTACATATGTATATGTATAAGCTGAAAAGTATGAGGCAATATATTCAAAATAAACCATATATTTGAGTAGAGACTTCTAATTATGACGCACCAAAATTAGGAACACATAATTCATTCTTTATTTGCTTTTTTAATACCAACATTTCAAAATTACGGTCGGTGAGATTTTGCCTTGTCGATCGATTGACAATTCCAGCATGTAACATATGTACCTTTGCTAGCATAAGTGCTCATTAGAATTTTGTCACTTTGTTTTGTTACTCTTTCGCTTAAATGTACTTACAGTGAGGAGCAAAACAGGGAACATATTTGCTCTTTTCAGATATTAGCATTGATTTTCATGATACAATTTTTACCATAGGTTTTTTGAAAGTTTGATGATGATTTTTTTTTCATATAACGTAAATATTTTAGAACATTTTTCATTGTTTTGTAATTATTTAACATGTCGTATGTGTTGTGATATTTCTATTGGACAAAAAAGCAAACATGCATTCCTTTTTGCTCCCCAGTGTACATTTGAACATTCATACAAACATATGTATCGCATTACTACTGAGCTGCAGTGCCATTTTGTGACTGCCAAATCAAGTAGTCTGCACTTGACACCTAGAAATCATGTTTTATTTCGTTGGACTGGCTTAATGACAACGTTTAATTATACCGCCTATATACCAAGACACATTTTTTATCAACAAACTAGTTGATAATTAATATCGGCCATAAAATATAATTTCAAATGTATTTAGTTAAAGCTCATGTTTCACTGAAGGTTAAGTGATAGTGCATTTTTTTCACTATCACTAAATATTTAGTGGTAGTGCAATTTGTTTTTCATTATCACTAAAGGTTTAGTGAAAGTGCATTTTTTTTCACTATCACTTAAGGTTTAGAGGTAGTGCAATTTGTTTTTCACTATCACTAAATTTTCAGTGATAGTGGATTTTGCTGTTTAACTACCACTGAAGAAGTAGTGGTAGTGCAATTTAGTGGTAGTGCAAAAATGCCCAACCCTGATATATACTAAAGTGATCAGGGTGACGAGTAGAGTTGAAATCCGGATGTCTGTCTGTCCGTCCGACCGTCTGTCCAATGGCGTAGCTACAACTTCGGACGCCCGGGGCCAAGGATGTTCTGCCGCCCTCCTTTATCTACCTACCTACAAGTTTCATGAGGTCGTTCGTACAAAAGTGAATTTTTACAAAATATTTTCGATATTAAGTATATAAAATTTATGAACTAGAAGCCACGCAAATTCTGAAGTTCCAAAATTCTCACAATACGGTTTTTGAGGAAATTGATAGTAAATTTACAAGACACCTTATTAAAAGACATAGAAAAAACCCATTTTCGCCCCATATCTTGTACACTTTTGACACAATTTTCAGTACTTTTTGCCTGAATTGGAGTTCTTAAAAACCATTTTTGAAAATTTGGAGAAATAAAAGTATTTGTTACATTACATTAATATTTTTCATTGTTATTCAGATTATTACATTGTGAGTGTACAACTCTTTATCTTTTATAATAAATTTTGTAAAAAAATTTGTTGAAGTTTTTTTCTGAATATTAAAAAACATCGAAGATCGTTTTGGCGCCCCCCAAGACGTTGCGCCCGGGGCGACGGCCCTCTTCGCCCCCCCTTAGCTCCGCCACTGCGTCTGTCCGTCCGTCCGTCCGTGCAAGCTTTAACTTGAGTAAAAATTGAGATATCATGATGAAACTTGGTACACGTATTTACTGGCTTCATAAGAAGGTTAAGTTCGAAGATGGGCAAAATCGGCTCACTGCCACGCCCACAAAATGACGAAAACCGAAAAAGTATAAAGTGTCATAACTAAGGCATAAATAAAGATATTAAAGTGAAATTTGGCACAAAGTATCGCATTAGGGAGGGGCATATTTGGACGTAAATTTTTTGGGAAAGTGGGCTTGGCCCCGCCCCCTACTAAGTTTTTTATACATATCTCGGAAACTACTATAGCTACGGCAACCAAAATCTATAAAGTCGTTTCCTTCAGGCATTTCCATATAAAGTTCAAAAATGGAATAAATCGGATAATAACCACGCCCACCTCCCATACAAAGGTTATGTTGAAAATCACTAAAAGTGCGTTAACCGACTAACAAAAAACGTCAGAAACACCAAATTTTACGGAAGAAATGGGCGAGGCGCTGCCCACTTTTGGACCAAAAACCATATCTCAGGAACTACTGGACCGATTTCAATGAAATTCGGTACATAATATTTTCTTAACACCCTGATGACATGTACGAAATATGGGTGAAATCGGTTCACAACCACGCCTTCTTCCAATATAACGCTATTTTGAATTCCATCTGATGCCTTCTCTGTATAATATATACATTAGGAACCAATGATGATAGCGGAATAAAACTTTACACAAATACGGTATTCGAAAAATATGTAAATGACGGATAATGAAATCTCGATTATCACCATATCATGCGAGAGTATAAAATGTTCGGTGACACCCGAACTTAGCCCTTCCTTACTTGTTTTAATTGAAATTGTGATTTGTTTCGTTAATACTGACGACATACCCGTCATGTATTATAGGGTATGGATATATTGAGTACATTTGAAGTTCTGCTTTGGTAACTAAAGGAATTTTTGGTATTAAACAATACAAAATCTTTAGTAACTTTGGATGTTATGGTAGCTATATGTCAAAGTTCAAAAGGATCAATATCGGGAAGCCGCAAGCTCTGATCAGGGTGGTTTGAAATAATTTTTTTTTTGGTTTTCGAACTTCGAACAGGCATCCTCCTCCCTGCGAACGCGATGATGTGAAGCTCTTCAATATCAAGTACAAGCAGCTGCTGAATCATTGTATACACTTTACCCTCTGTGTTCAAATATCATTCAACATGCTTATTTATTCAGTGTCAGCAAAGCCTATTTAGAAACCCAGATCACACATGTATTAAATTGTATAATTAAAAACAACCCCATATCATGCAGCAGAAACAATATGCTGCAATACTTACAAACATATACACATATATTTAGTTATTTAAGATAGTTTCCTAAAATAATATATAAGCAATGGAAATATCAAAATAAAATCAGAATGAATAAATTCTCACTCAAGGAATGTCTTTATTTTTCCCTCACCAGCGGCAAGAACTTAAGGCTTCTTTTTTGCGTTCAATGTTTGATCTTACAAATTAAAGACTCCTCAAATATCGTGGAGTGTTACAAATATTATGGTGAATTTGAAATTTGCTGCTTTTCAACCGAGTATTGAAATGAATCGGCAAATAGTATACCCCACGCTGTCCTCCTCCCAACAGAACCTCTTTTTACAAAAAAAAAAAAACTACAGAACTATTTTTAAAATAACTTATATTTAAGCATTTTACGGATGGTAAAACTTTAAGTAAGCTTAATAATGTAATAAATATAGTTTAAAAAAACTAAAAAACACGCTTTTAAAGCATATCAAACTAAAAAGTGAAAAATAATTCTTTGTAAAACTAACAATAATAATTAAACTAACAATAAAAATGAAGGAAAAATTCCTGCATTATTGTGAAAATAGCGTTTAATGCTCGATATATGAAAAATAAGTCACAAAGCACCCTACGCTTTTCTCACAATAATGCAGGAATTTTTCCTTCATTATTACTGTCAGTTTATACAAAGAATTATTTTTCAACTTTTAGTTTGATATGCTTTAAAATCGTGTTTTTTAGTTTTTTAAACTATATTAATTTTTTAGTTTCACGTGAGAAACCCCAAATTTGTTAAAATATGAACTATGACATGTAGTATTGGTTAAGTAAATCGATAATTAGACAGCATTTAATATCTACTCGTAACCTTTCATTGACTAATTGTTATACAATATTATTTGCGACCAAGTTCTATTGACGACTTTACGAATTATTATTTCTTAATCGAATCATTTCTTCTAAAGCTTCACTGTTACATAGGGTTTTACCTGTCAACTTTGAACAGTCTAGTTCTTCATTTCGAAATCCGTCCAAAGATCTACAACGACTAAAGGCTACATAAGCTTGTCCAGCAGCAAACAGTCGAGAGCCCAGATAAATTACTGCATGATCTACTGTACAACCTTGCATCTTATGAACGGTCGACGCCCAACTCAGTATTATTGGCAACATTCGTCTCTCAGCGATTCCATAGCTGTATTTTGCTGGAAATTGTATCGATATTGGCTTAATTACGTGTTCACCATCTGAGCCCGATAATTTCTGTAACAAACCCCATATTACCATTCACTAAACCTTTTGACACGTCAATATTCGACCTTAACATCACTTTTGCTATAACGAATATTTTTAATACATTAGGAAGACCTCCTGTTTTATGGATATCATTCGGTATTACAGTATTTAAGTCCTTATTACCTAAATTTCGTGTAGCGTCAATGAGTTAGTCTTGTGCTTTAATCGTATAAATAACAGTCCCTTTATCTTGAAAGCTCTTCAGAACTTTTTCATTATGTATAACAACTTGGTCGTTAGTAGGCTAAATCCTTAAAGCCTTCTCAATCGAGAATTCTTCAGTGGTATCTGTTGACACTTTTTCAAGAAGAACTTCAAGATGTTTAGACGTTAACTTTCCAACTCTTAAAGCATTAAGCACATCTATAAATGTCGTATCTTCTTGTTGACGCATGTTTTGTTGGAGTTCAACCAGGCGGAATTGTCGCCACAAATGTGTAGCGGGTTTCATATGTTCTGACTGTTGAAATACTTGATGTCCTCGGACAGGTGGCAACTGCATTAAATCACCAAAGAGTAAGACATTTATACCTCCAAAACAAGCGTCCTGTCTCTTTAGTTGGCGCAAACGAGAGTCGATCATGCAAAGCATTTCATAAGGCACCATAGAAATTTCGTCTATGAACAGAAACTCAACGTTTTGCCATAACTGGCGCATCCTCTTAAATAATTTCCTGTAAGAAGTGGCATGTTAATGATGACGCCATCTTTTTGTACTGGTAGTTTCAACAGGCTGTGTAGTGTAGAACCTCCGACCAACCGTGCTGCAACTCCAGTAAGAGCACCAACTTTCACGACCAATTTTCCATAAGATCGGTTAACTTGGTTTTTCAATACATTAAAGAGAAAAGTTTTTCCGGTGCCTGCTCCACCTGTGACGAAAATTTTCTCTCGCTTAATATCATCATTAAGTTGATTTTTAATACTCTCTGTAATGACAGTAAACAATTGTTTTGATCAATATTCATAGCGTGCTGTGCTCTTTGAAATTGATCATTGCTCATTTCTGTGTCCGGTAATTTTTCTTCTATAACTTCAGGATTTATAATCTCTGGCTGTTCTAAAATTTCAACTCATGTACCTGATTGAATGCATTTTCAAGCTGTTGGTCACGCTCTCGAAATTGGCGCATATACCTGCTAATTTCCTTCAAACGATTCTCTCGATGTAAAAACGCCTCTTTTGCATTATCGAAACCTTCAAGTAATTCAGTTTCCTAACGATAAGGCATATATTGAAGAAGCAAGCTATAGAAAAAGTTGTCGGGATCTGATGTTGCTATAAAATATGCCACCCTAACAACTGCGGGAACCTTTCTCACAACCATTTTGCTCTTATCTAATACGAGTACGGACGTTTTTGATATCTTTCAAAAATATTACTATAATAACCAGTTGCGTGCCCGTTTCTGTCGAATTGCAATACTCTGGGATGGGATATGACAAAGTCTATATGCACATTCTGCAGCTGATACTTGTCGTTCATGAAGAATCTTCATACATATGCTGAACAGTTTGCGTGAAATATCAGTTTCTTCGCGTTGAATTTGCTGTATTTCCTGCGCAATTCCAGAATCTATACCTGCAGGTTCTGCTTTCGATAGGTACTTTGCTATATAGTAAGCTATCGCTTCGTTTGATCCGCATGGCTGAATATCCATGTTGCCTGCCCACAATCTTAGCAACTCTGGGTGGTAATTATTTACCCAAGCATCTTCCTTTCGACGCTTAAGTAAACAAATTCTACCTCCGTTACGAAGAAAATCATCTGAAGAATGTGACACAATTCGTGTCTCGTCACATTCTTGGCGTGGACAGTTGAATAGGCATCTTATAGAAGTATTATTTTTTGAACAAGTTTGTGTATGCCGATGAATTTGACATTTTTTAACTAATACATGGAGTTCTGGGTCTTCTCCTTCTGGAGGGATTCTACAGCAACAATTACGATCCAGAAGAAGCTTCCCTTCTTCTGAGTCAAACTCGGGATGATTTTCGATCCAAATCACCATATGAAGGTGAGGACTGCCCCGATTCTGGAATTCAATGCGCCACCAATAATCCTTCACTTTTCCGCCAAACACATAATCATTATTTTTTATAAATTTCATTAGAGCATTTACTCTTAACATGAAATGTCGACTCAAAATTACTGGATACTTCTCGATAAGTCTTTGGGTCTCATAAATATCGAGAGTACTGGGATCAACATCAGTCCTACCATCGACTATTAACAAAGCCTTTTGTTGGTCTAGCCAGTTGAGATCATTTGAGCTAAATGTTACAAAGTATGTTGGAGGTCCTAAACATCTGATTTGAGCCAATAGTTCATTCAGAGCTGATCTCCAATAAGCTGCCGAACCTCTTAAATTTTTTACATAAATATGGACATCTTCTATTGTTCCTTCTTGATTAACAATTTTTTTGCCGCATGCAGATATAGTGCTTTTGATTCTATAATATTCAAAGAAGGATAAGGCATAAAATAGATAGTCGTTACGTTGAAATCTTGTGTCACTTCCCAAAATTCTAAACTGAAAGTAGTCTAACGCTGTAATAATTACAGGCCTTTGTTCTTTGAACCCGTTTTTTCCGTAAGGAAACAAGAAGTACCAGACAAATTCTTCTGCTTTCAGTTCATGTCCGATATTAACGATGTTTTCTTTCGTTTTGCGGGTAATTTCGTTAAGGTTTCGTGAAACCTGTAGTTTATCTTCCACATTGGGTTGCATTACATCAATCGGTGCCATCAAAGATGTCTGCAGTGGAATTAAATGATTAGGTGGTTCTTGTTGAAAAGTAATCATTTCAGACGCTGCCGTTACTATCTCAATACTCTGCTGTATTTCTATCTCATCAGGCTCATCTGTTTCATATACAACATCAACGTAATCAAGAGTATACTGCACATTTTTGCTGCCTGTTGTACGTTTACAAATCCTCACAAACTCGTCTAAATTGTCGCATTCGATAATGCAGGCTTTTCCATTGTTATCCTTTGCTCTAGATCCCTTTTGACCAGAAGAATGTGAGTTAGTGAAGTAATATTTGTTATCATATTATATCCATCTGTTATTATTATGCCGGCGCTATGTTCCATGAAAAGATCCTCCAACCCTTGACGAAGGGTGCTTGGTTCATCGGCAAATGTGATCTGAAACCGTTTGCCGAATGCGACTAAAACATCTTTTATTGCGTGGAAATTTCGCACCAGTAGGTATCCATCGTGCATACTTAAATTATGGAGGGAACACTTCTCCAGCCTGCTGAATGGCAGTGAAAACACAACGCCAGGAGAAGGCGAACCCGATTCCCCAATCGATGACGATGGAGCAGACGTTCCATTGCCCGACCATGAAGAAGTTCGAATAGCAATTACCTGCCTGAAGAACAACAAAGCCGCAGGGGTCGACGGATTGTCGGCCGACCTATTCAAACACGGCGGCGAAGAACTGATAAGGAGCATGGATCAGCTTCTTTGTAAAATATGGTCGGACGAAAGCATGCCCAACGATTGGAATTTAAGTGTGCTATGCCCAATCCATAAAAAAGGAGACCCCACAATCTGCGCCAACTACCGTGGGATTAGCCTCCTCAACATCGTATATTAGGTTCTATTGAGCGTATTGTGTGAAAGATTAAAGCCCACCGTCAACAAACTGATTGGACCCTATTAGTGTGGCTTCAGACCTGGAAAATCAACAACCGACCAGATATTCACCATGCGCCGAATCTTGGAAAAGACCCGTGAAAGGAGAATCGACACACACCACATCTTCGTCGATTTCAAAGCAGCTTTCGACAGCACGAAATGGAGCTGCATTTATGCCGCGATGTGTGAATTTGGTATCCGCGCAAAACTAATACGGCTGTGTAAACTGACGTTGAGTAACACCAAAAGCTCCGTCAGGATCGGGAAGGACCTCTCCGAGCCGTTCGATACCAAACGAGACTTCAGACAAGGCGACTCCCTATCGTGCGACTTCTTCAATCTGCTTCTGGAGAAAATAGTTCGAGCTGCAGAACTAAATGGAGAAGGTACCATCTTCTATAAGAGTGTACAGCTGCTGGCGTATGCCGATGATATTGATATCATCGGTCTCAACACCCGCGCCGTTAGTTCTGCTTTCTCCAGGCTGGACAAGGAAGCACAGAAAATGGGTCTGGCAGTGAACGAGGGCAAAACGAAATATCTCCCGTCATCAAACAAACAGTCGTCGCACTCGCGACTTGGCTCTCACGTCACTGGTGACAGTCATAACTTTGAAGTTGTAGATAATTTCGTCTATTTAGGAACCAGTATTAACCCCACCAACAATGTCAGCCTGGAAATCCAACGCAGGATTGCTCTTGCCAACAGGTGCTACTTCAGACTGAGTAGGCAATTGAAAATAAAGTCCTCTCTCGACGAACAAAAGCTAAGCTCTGTAAGTGGCTCATAATTCTCGTCCTGCTATATGGTGCAGAGGCTTGTGCGATGACAACAACCGATGCGTCGACGTTACGAGTTTTCGAGAGAAAAATTCTGCGAAAGATTTATGGTCATTTGCGCAATGGCCACGGCGAATATCGCATTCGATGGAACGATGACCTGTACGAGATATACGACTACATTGACATAGTTTAGCGAATTAAAAGACAGCGGCTACGCTGGCTAGGTCATGTTGTCCTGATGGATGAAAACACTCCAGCTGTGAAAGTATTCGACGCAGTACCCGCCGGGGGAAGCAGAGGAAGAGGAAGACCTCCACTCCGTTGGAAGGACCAAGTGGAGAAGGACCTGGCTTCGCTTGGAATATCCAATTGGCGCCTCGTAGCGAAAAGAAGAAACGACTGGCGCGCTGTTCTTAACTCGGCTAAAATCGCGTAAGCGGTGTCTACGCCAATTACGAAGAAGAAGAAGGTAACCATCGTCTTCAATACGATAGGCCATTAAATTTCGCTCCGTTTGAAATCTTATATTGCTGTAGATTTGGTCACCCGTTATCATATTCAGGTTGAGGGTGTTTGTAAACCACTGTTGTGGTGCAAGAATACTGGCTCTTAGGATGTTATACAATGTCATCGCACAGCATTGTACACCTGCAAATCCTGATGTGAATATGAGCTCGTTTCCTTGGTGCCATGAAGCACGCACAATTCTCGAAAAATCACATATTCTTGTGTAAGCACTAGTGTTAAGTTGTTATTCATCATTGATTTCATTCATAACCTCTTGTGGAGCTTTTTCTACTCTAATAATATCCTCTTCATTCATTATGACGTTTTGATCGATAGTTACGTTTTTATAAAAGGGATTGTTAACGACCAACCAATGTAGTGCATCATATACCTTTTGCCTAGATACTGAAAACTGTCGCGTTACATTAATATTTTCCAAAAATTCAGTAATGACAACTATTTCAGCATTATTAGTGGTTCTTGGTAACATGTTCGGAAGTTTTTCAGTAACTTCGAAAACATCCTGAGCAAACAATACTGCTTGACCTCGAAAACTATATTGCCCAAATACACCGCTTAATTTTATAATTTTGACAAATGGAATAATACGTGAAATCAGCCTTTGCTCGGCTTGAGATAATTCCGAAATCACGTCTGGAATAAAGCCTGGATCTAGATTGTTCCAAAAAGATTTAGATGGTGGAATATTTTTCATTGAATTCAAATGGGTTTTGCAACGATTGCAAATAATCAAACATTTTTTTTTGCTTTAATTCATTAGGAAAATATGTGTTTGCTATAGCATCTATAATCCACTTAAAAATCTGATGTTTATAGCATCATTTAGTACAAACTTCACATATCGCATCGCAAAACGAGTTAATTGCCTGCCTAAAGCTCGTTATACTGGCTTTACGTAACCTTCGAACCTCTTCGTTTTATTTCTGCATTTGCATCAAACGAGCAAATTTTGAAGTTCGGCTTTCCGCTGCATGCTGACGCATTTGCTGCAAACGAGCCTCTGGCTTGCTCTGGTTCTGAGGCTCGGCTTTCCTCTGCATTCTGACACATTTGCTGCAAACGAGCCTCTCTGGCTTTTTCTGGTTCTGAAGCTCGGCTTTCTACTGCATGCTGACGCATTTGCTGCAAAGGAGCCTCTCTGGCTTGCTTTGGTTCTAAGGCTCGGCTTTCCGCTGCATGCTGACGCACTTGCTTCAAGCGAGTCTCTCTGCCTTCCTTCGACTGCTTGGCTCTATAACTTCTCATATAGAGCCTTCTTTTCTCCTTTATTTTCTCTAATTCGCTTAAGTGTTCTGACGATCTTTCCATTCTTTCACTCTTTCACTGAGATTTGTTGCTTTTTGTATAAACAATTCGTTAAATAAAATTAATTCATTACTTTATTATCAAAAGATTTTAATCAAATATACTATACGACACAGAGACTTTTTGAAAATCTATGTAAATATATTTCGCTTACAATTTTAAATTGTCACAACCGTACACTTCGACTGTTTTTTTCGTCTGATTGTATACCTAATATATTCCTGATATTTATGATGTATCGCGGGAACCGAAAAAGTGACGGTACAAACTTGGGTTAACCCTTTTCTATTTTTCTTGACTAGCACTTATAATTTAAGTGGTCAACCCGGAAAGTAGGTAAGCTAGGTACGTGGGTTGTCACATTGTCCATTTTTTCAGGTAGAGGGGTTCAAATAAGGGGTAGGTAGAATATTTCTTTGTGTATTTAAAATTTTTATGAATTCTTATTTTATATTGAAAGAATCTATTTTTTCTTCTGTGAAAATTTACCAATATTGTGAAATATAAACGAATATAACTTAAATCGTATTCTCCGCCATTAGATTCGGTGACAATTTTTAAAAAGCTCACATCGACGTGACAGCCAAAGTTAAAAAAATGAGTTTTCTACTGCAGTTGCTTCTCAGAGGCATTTTGAAAACTTGTATCTGATTTTTTTTCCTCGTACTACAAAAATTTAATTAAAGTATTAATTTTTGTATTACCTAAAAGTCACATGTTTTGCATTATTTAATATTATTTCTTCTGGTGCGCGGTTATACTTATATACATAAGTATATCTATATAAAGTATACTTTCTTTAAGGATATACATACGAGTATTTCAGTATATAGATACATATGCTACTCAAATGTTGCATATTTTTGGTGAGCTGCGTAAACTTACTGTCGCCTTCCTACAGTGTCGCTCAAATATTCTACGTTTCAGTACCACTTAAAAAAGTTATAAACATACATACATACATATATACAAGTGAAGCTAATAAAAGCGTATTAAAAAAGAAAGTTTCGATTAGATTTTCTTCGATAGGAAAAGGACAAACATTGTGCATCGCTCTTTTGATGTACCATTGTTTGTCTTTACGTCTACCTTTCTACATTTACCACTTTGACCTAAAATTACGTTTTCATCTTCATAAGAGAGAATTATAGGATGTTTAGCATCCTACCTCCTACTCTTATACAGGGTATGTTCGGAAAGTAATAGGACTGAATCGATTAAAAATAAAATTATTAAGCCAATAGTTATAATTATTTCGATACAGCGCTGCCAGCGCTATTTCAAGCATTGAAGACGTCACGGAAGGCATTCTCCGGAATAGCCTTGAGAACCGAGGTGCATGCTGCTTGGATCCCCTCTGTCGTCTCGAAATGCTTTCCTTTCATCGGTCTTTTCAGGCAAGGAAACAAAAACAATTCGGAGGCCACATCTAGGCTGTAGGGCGGCTGTGGAAGCGTTGGGATGCCGGCCTTGGTTAGGTAGCTGTTCATAAGAAAGGCGGTGTGAGCCGAGAAGTTTTCGTGGTGTAACTTTCAATCGGCTGCGATGTCTTGTCGGACTTGATTGACATTTCGTTTGAGTCTCTTGAGGACTTCCACGTAAAACTTGGCGTTGACGGTTTGTCCAGAAGGAAACATTCATGGTGAACCATCCCTTTGATGACAACAAGACAAGGAGCATAGTTTTCACTTTGGATTTGCTCATTCTTCCGGTCTTCATCGCATGCTCCGAAATACCGTCGCGGCGGAAGAAAATCAGTCCTATTACTACTTTTTAGGAATTTGTTTATTAGAATTAATTAGTTTTAGTTCTAAATTATTTTTTGTGTATTAGACGATCTATATAATTTAATGATTTTCGTTTATAAAAAACTTATTCATTAATGTTTTTTTACTAACGATATCTGTAAATTTAAATATGTTAATTATAACGTTTTGTAGGATTTCAAAACCTCTTTTTTCGGTTACAACATTGTAATCTTGGATTTCTCTCTTATAATTAA